>NW_022437001.1:2184963-2192925 GCF_009761245.1 Sapajus apella
TTTTTTTTTTTTTTTTTTTTTTTTTTTTTTGATTGAAGATTTTTTATTAATATACTGATAGAGTAGGTTGAAATTTTTCATACTGAATTCATGTTTAAAAGTGCAGTGTTTTGTATTTTTTCCCCCGGTGAGATTACTGTTCAATTTTTAGGTGCTTGACACTTTAACTTGATAATTTCAGAAACTGTTCATTTTATTCTCCACATGTAATTTTCAGTCGAAAAGGTGTCTTCTGTATTTAGAGGAGTAGTAGGTGTGGATATTAGTTTTTAATTTATCATTATTATTTTTGCTAATGTCAGGATTCTGTAGCTTTAGTAAGTAGGCTATCATATTATATAAGGTGTTGAAAGCAGGAAGCTGATTTTAAATCTCTTTTGACCTCTACATTGTCTGGAATATTGATGTCTTTAGTGCTTCCCCAAATTTTTGTTTTAAATTTAGATTCTGTATTACATTTTTATATTTATACTAGCTGACCAACTTGACAAATCTATGTGTGTAATTTCTCTTTAAACATTTTTTCATACATAAACATAAGATATTATGTATTATGTTTTTGAAGGATTCTGGAGTAAAGGAAGATGAATTGCAGGCCATTCTTAATTACCTACTGACTATACATGAGGTAATGTTTGAATTTTATCTTTCAAAATTTTATTTTTTGAAACTACATTAGACTTTTTTTAAGAGTAAAAATTAAAAAAAAATCTTCAGTAATTATATAACTGTAATGGGGAATAAATTTGTCTAGGAACCAAAGCCTAGCAACCTTCATTTAAATATCCTTTATTATCACAAGATGGATCTTGAGAATAATCATGAAAGGCTTTAAAAAGTACTAACAGAGTTCACTGAATTAATAGTAAAGTATACCAAAGTATACAGAAACCAGTGTACCAAATGAAAAAATAGATTATAAAAATGACTGAAAATGATTGGGTTTTAAAAATTTATAACACAATCTTCCCACTGACTTTACATGTTCAAATATTTAATTAACCAGCTCATTTATGGTGGGATTTAAAATGTGTTTGAAAGGGAGATTGAAAATTAAATAGGTAGAAATAATTGTTTTTGTCTTTATTTTTTAGCACCAGGAAAATGTAATATATGTCAGTTGCAATCTAACTAAATAATCTCTTTTTCGTTAGGTTTTTACCTATAATTAGTAAAAATTAGGAACTGATGAATATATCATAGCATTTCAAATGATAATTTGTACTTCTATATTATAATTAATCTCTTGTGAATTAATAAATATATTTTAGTATGGAGTAGTGCCTTAATTTTTAAATTTGGGATAATGTTAATTATCTCTTTGTTAATTCCAGAATAAAAGAATGGCTTAAATTTTGTGATTGAGTAATTTTGACTCCAAATCATTAATGATTATGATATTTTTTTCTTCTTGAATAGGCAATCCTGTTTTTAGATTTTACTGACCAAATATAATATTTGAAGAGTTTTCAGGTGAATTTCATAGTGATCTTATGTGTGATTTTATTTTTATTAACCCTGAGGGACTGAATAAAGTACTTTATATGAGGTAAACTGGAAGTCACAGTGATTCCTTATTGTTGGGAAAGTTTCAGGTCCTCCAAATAACACTTCCAAAGATTCAGTGTGCTAGCTTGAGATCATCTGTTTAACTTACTGAAAATTAGGTGTACAAGTGGCTTCCATAGCAAAAATTCCAAAGCAGTGAAGGAAAACTAGAATCAGGGCAATCAAGTTAACTAAACTCTGTTAACTGTTTGACGTTTCCTTTTTGGGTCAGTATTATCTAAGTTGGCTGTAATGATATGCATACATAATGGCATATGCAACAAAGGTCGTCAAGGTTTTTCCTGAAGATATTTTTGGGGTCTAGGACTCATATATGTTTCTGTGCTGGTATTCTGTAACTGTTTTCAAATACTACCACATATTGTAGTATGTTGATGAAGTAAATGTTTATTGGTTTTCCTTATAGTGATGACAGATAATACTATATATGAAAACTATCCAATTATCATTTCTCACAAAGTGTTCTTTTAGAACTAGTTTCTTGAAAGGCACAGTGAATAAAATATTCCAGGTCAAATAAGTTTAAGAAATGATACATAATATCTTGCCCCTACCACCATCACCAGATTTGCAACATTCAGTTGGCATTTTAGAAGCTCTAATATATTTTTCTGTAATAAAGAATAACCCCTCCCCACAATTTCTTGATATATAAGCCTTCCTTAAATAAATTCCTTTTGGATATACTGTTTCTATAGATTATGTTTTACAAAATCTTGATTCAATATAACATGAAAAGGTATTTTATTTCTTTGATTAAGAAATTGTTTTGAGGCCAGGTGTGGTGACTCAACCTGTAAATCCCTCCTTTGGGAGGCTGAGGTGGGCAAATCACTTAAGGCAAAGAGTTCGAGACTGGCCTGGCTAACATGGTGAAACCTTGTTTTTACCAAAAATACAAAAATGTGGTGGCACACACCTGTAGTCCCAGCTACTAGGGAGGCTGAGGCATGAGAATTGCTTGAACCTGGGAGGCAGAGGTTACAGTGAGCTGAGATCACACCATTGCACTCCAGCCTGAGTGAGACAGAGATACTCTGTTTTTCCCTCAAAAAGAAATTGTTTTGCTGTTTTATGTATAGTTTGAGTTATGGAGGTGAATGTGTGCAATTAAAGAACACAATTTATTACAAATAGATATATATCGTAGATATGTCTACTTATATTTCTAATGTTGAAATTTCTATTTCAGAGGTATTCAGCATTCAACTAAGTTGTTTTTTCCTCATTTTTAAAAACAAATTTTCTAAAATGATTATAGGATGACAATCTAATGGATGTCCTACAATTGCTTGTTGCATTAATGTCGGAACACCCTAACTCTATGATTCCTGCTTTTGACCAAAGGAACGGGTTACGGTAAGAGTTAATATATCAAGAGTTTTTAATGTATTTCATATAAGGGATTAGTTTGAAAATATTTGAAAGCTTCTTAAATATGAAAACTATTATTTAAACTTACATGTGAAATGAGTTTGTAGCATGAAATGAGTTAAGATTTAAGACCCATTTATAATCATGCATGTTTTCAATGAATATTTATAGAGGCAGTATTACTATTTGTTACTATTTAATTTGTGAGGATGGATAAATGATTTCAGTATTTTGTATGGTGAATGCTATTAGAGAGCTACTATATTATTGACTTCTTTAGCAGAATTATCTTTAGGTCTTAGAGTAGTATTAAATAGTGTTCAATTGTAATCCAAGATAAGCTCTCTATCCTCCCTTTATAATATCACTTCTTCCACCTCCCACTTCTGACTCAGCATTGTATTAGTGTGCTTAGGCTGCCATAATCAAATACCATAGATTGGTTGGCTTACACATCAAAATTTTGTTTCTCACAGTTCTGGAGATGGGAAATCCAAGTTCGTGATGCCAGTGGGGTTGGTATTTGATGAAGACTCTCCTCTTGAGTTGCCTACCTCTTCTTCCTTCCTATGTTCTCACATAGCAGAGAGAGAAAGAGAGCATTTGTGAGCTTTCTGGTGTCTCTTCGTACAATGACATTACTCCTATTGGATTAGAAACCCTCTCTTATGATCACATTTAACCTTAATTACTTCTTTAGAGGCTCCATCTCCAAATACTAATGATAGGGCTTTAACATATGAATTTTGGGTGTATGCAAACATTTGGTCCATAATAATTATTAACAACAAAAACAGAATACCTTTATTTTACATATAAAAAAGTTAAAAATCTTTTGTTTAATGAAAAAGTGGGCAACAAAAGTTTAGCAACTAGTTTGCTGAATGATGAGCTACAGAAACTAATTTAATTATTGAGTTATAATAAATTCACACAGGGATTTTTGTTTTCTGTTTGTTTTTAAGACAGATCTCCCTCTGTCACCCAGACTGGAGTGCAGTGGTACAGTCACGGATCACTGCAGGCTTGACCTCCCGGGCTCAAGGGATCCTCTTTCCTCAGTCTCCTGAGTAGCTGGGACTACAGGCGTGTGCCACCATGCCTAGCTTATTTTAAAAATTTTTTGTAGAGATGAGGTTTCACTATGTTGCCCAGGCTTGGTCTTGAACTTCTAGGCTCAAATGCACATTGATCTTCTATTACAGATCCATTATTTGGTATCTTTCAGTGCTCATTCTCTATAATATAAAAAGTGACTTTATTCATTATACTTAAGGGGTTTATTTCAGAATTCTTCAGGAAAACAACCAAAAGAGTGTGTGTGTGTATTTGTGCGTGTGTGTGTGTGTGTGTGTGTTTGTGTGTGTGCACGTGGGTACTCACTAGAGAGATTTATTTTAAGCAATTGTTTTACACAGTTGTGGAGGCTGGGAAATCCAAAGTCTGTAGGATAGGCAGGCTGACTGGAGACCCACGGAGGAGTTGATGTTGCAGTTCAAGGTCAAAGACAGTCTGCTGACTGCATTTTCTCTTTCTCTGAGGCAGTCAGGCTTTTTTTCTGTTAGGCTTCAGCTGAATAAGACCTACATACATTATAAAGGCTAATCTGCTTTACTCAAAATCTACTGATGTAAGTGTTAACCTCATCCAAAAAATACCTTCAAATAAATATCTAGAAAAACATTTGACGAAATATCTTGATACCATGGCTTCCAGTTGACACATAAAACATTATAAGAGATAAATTTACAGTTTATCATTTCTTGATAGTTTTACTGTTAAAGTATTCCATATTTTCCCTCACACTGTCTAATAATTATTACTTTGAACAAGCTTGCTATGAACATTCATGTACAAGTATTTCTATGGACATAGGTTTTCACTTATTTTGAGTATATACCATACTTAGGAATGTAATGGCTAGGTCATATGATAGCTGTATTAACACAAAACAAACGAGGCTTATAAATACTTGTTTCTTTTATACACATTTCCTATCTAGTAACTGAGTTTCAGAAAAAGTTTTAAAGGCTTATGTAAAGACTTGGCAGATTTTTTTCTTTTTGGTGCCAGAGTATCTGATTTTATAACCTTATTTTCTTAGTGTTTGTGTGGATGTGCTTTAGTGTATTTTGTGATTTAGTATATAGGATTTTACTACTTTTTATTTAAAAAATAATTGCAAGATAGTATAATGGACATTTAAATACTAGTAAGAAGAATTCTATTGAAAGTCTGGGCAAGGAAAGTCTATACTTTATACTTTTAGTCTTAGTGTATGAATTTTTGGTTCACAGCCAGCCTTATCTCGATTTCACTAGGTGTGAATAACTACATTGTCTTGTGACTAATCCATTTTAACATTCACATTTTGTAATTTTTAAATTCCTTAACTTTACTGCCCTGTCATTCTGTGTAATTTATCCATTCCTATTTTAAAAACCTAGACCTTTTTAGCACTGGAATGTTTCCTCATCAGAAATTTTAACTTCCAGTCTTACTTTTTCATCAAAATTATCTATCTCATTCTGTTTTTCTGATATCACCCTTTCTAATGCTCTTCAGCCTCATAGTTACCTTCTGTCCTGTGATCTTGCTATTTTTATCCCAGTGTCCAAAAGCTGTAGGATAGTCATACTACATCTGCCATTGTTTGTTTCCTTAGCCTGGCTATTTGCTGGAAGTGGTTTTCTAATGAAAACTCTCTTCTGCCTGTTACGTTTGCTTTTGAGAATTCTGATCTTAGATCAGTCTAGTTAGGCACACTCTCAGCTAAACCTTGGCTGGTGGGGAAAAGTCATGCAGTGTTATATGTTGAAACTATTACAAATTCATGATCTACACTTCCGTCATTGTTAGACATTTCTTATATTTATTCCTTCAGATACAGTTCTAAATTTTTACAACTCTTCCTAACTGTAAGCAGTGACAGCCTCATCTACTTCATTAGAGCTATTAGGAGGGAATTATTTCAACTTCCATGTTTTTTCCCCAACGGTGCATTTTAGAGCCTGTTCTTGTTTGCTTATTTCTAGTACTATAGTAGTAGATAAGGTCTTTCTCCTGTTGATGGCTGCCCGTCTATTATTGCTCTTGATCATATTCATTTTTTTTCTATTGCTTTCTTTGGCTGAGTCTTCTATAATGGTTTGTTTTTATAAATAAATTCTTGTTGTGGCATAGCCACTCTCATTCTTTTAAATATTGTCTGTGGTTACTTTCCTACTATAACCACAGCCACTCTCATTCTTTTAAATATTGTTTACAGTTACTTTCCTGCTATAGCAACAGAGTCTAAGAGTTGTAACAGAGATTTTATGGCCCATAAATTCGAAAACAGAGGTCCCCAGTCTTTTTTGGCACCGGGACTGGTTTCATGGAAGACAGTTTTTCCACGGACTGGGGTGAAGGGTAGTTTGAGGATAACTCAGGTGCATTACATTTATCATTAGATTCTCATAGGGAGTGCGCAATCTAGATATCTCACCTGCACAGTTTACAACAGGATTCTACTCCTGTGAGAATCTGATGCCATAGCTGATCTGACCGGAGGTGGAGTTCAGGCAGTAATGCTTGTTGGTCTGTTGCTCACTGCCTGCTATGTGGCCTGGTTTGTAACAGGCCACACACTAGTACAGGTCTGTAGCCCGGGGGCTGGGGACCCTTGTTCTAAAATACCTACTATTTGATTCTTTACACAGCAGTGTTCTAACTCCTGTGCTAAATTAATTCCAAAATTTTTTTTACCTTTAATGGTGTAAATCTCCTTTCCTTCCTGTGTTTAATTTCAGGGATAGGTAAAACTATAGCAAAATTCATCTTTTTTTTAACATATGATACAGATGTAAACAAAATGCATCTTTATAGTTATAGGAGCTTGCAGTTTGCTTTTTAAAAAAAATTTGAATGTATGACTTATTATCTTAGCATTTACTTGAAACCATTTATTACTACCTCAAAATATTTGACTTGATATAGATTTCACTAACTTTTGCCAGTATCATTTTTTAGTAGCTTTATTGTGGCATAATTGACATAAAATAAACTACACATTTAAAGTTTTGACATATATCTCAGTCTCTGAAACCATCACAGCAAACAAGATAATGAAAAATTTTTCATTACAAAAATTTCTTATGCCCCTTTGCAATCCCTCCCTTATACTGATCCCCAGGCTGACACTGATCTATTTGTTGTCACTATAGATTAATAAGGATGTTCTAGAATTTTGTATGAATGAAATTATGCAGTACACATTCTTTGACTCCTTTCACTCAGGATAAATTATTTTTAGATTCACCCATATTGTTTTATTCCCTTATATTATTGGATATTATTTCATCATACTCATATATCACATACTGTTTAGCCATTTGCTACTGATGGACATTTGTTTCCAGTTTTTGGCACAATAATAGTGGGAGACTTTGACACCACATTATTAATATTCGACGGATCAACGAGATAGAAAATTAACAGGGACATTTATGATTTGAACTCAGGCCTGGAACAAGTAAACTCAGTGAATATTTATAGAATTCTTCACCCCAGGTCCACAGAACATACATTTTTTTCAGTATCACATTATACCTGTTTTGAAAGTGACCACATAAATGGAAGTAAATCACTCTTCAGCATTTGCATAGCATTTCACAGATTTAAATGAAATATTGGTTGGCTGTTTGTTTGTTATTTTCTTCCCTTATTCCTTCCTATCTCCACTGTTAAGTACAATTATCGGCATAAAAGAGGTTTTTATTACCTATTTTTAGATTGTATTCCAGCCTGGGCAATAAAGCAAGACTTCTGTTCTCTCTCCCTCTTTCTCTTTCTCTTTCTCCCTCTCCCTGTCTCTCTCTCTCTCCCTCCCTCCCTCCCTCCCTTCTCTCTCTCTCTCTCTCTCTCTCTCTCTCTTTCTTTCTCTCTCTCTCTCTCTCTCTCTTTCTTTCTTTCTTTCTTTCTTTCTTTCTTTCTTTCTTTCTTTCTTTCTTTCTTTCTTTCTTTCTTCTTTCTCTTTCT
>NW_022437001.1:2193025-2405525 GCF_009761245.1 Sapajus apella
ACGTTCCTTCCTTCCTTCCTTCCTTCCTTCCTTCCTTCCTTCCTTCCTTCCTTCCTTCCCTCCTTCCTTCCAAAACCCTGTTAATTTAACAATGAGTGCTCTAAAAAAAAATATATATATATTACAGGTAAAAAGATGAAAAAAAGATATACCATACAAACACAAAGCAAAAGAAAGCTGGATTAACTATCAACCAAGTAGATTGCAGATCAAGAAATATTTCCAATAAGGAAGAAAATTACATAATTATGAAAGCATTGGTGGGGTGCGGTGGCTCACACCTATAATCCCAGCACTCTGGGAGGCCGAGGCGGGCAGATCACCTGAAGTCAGAAGTTCAAGACCAGCCTGACCAACATGGTGAAACCCTGTCTTTAAAAAAAAAATTATGAAAGCATTGATTCACCAAGAAGACGTAATAATCATAAATATGAATATATGTAGTAACAGTTTTAAAATTCATGAAGCAAAAAATGACAGAACTACAAAGAAATAAAAATAGAAAGAGCCATAATAATACTCAGAGATTTCAATAACTATTTCAGTAGGTGGTAGAACAAGTAGACAATACATCAGTAACGGTATAGAAGATCTACAGAGCATTATCAGCCAACCTAACCTAATTGGTTATTTACAATTTCTTTTGCTCTTCCTTTATTCTTGAAGAACTTCCTTTAGAAGAACTTTTGCTGAACAAGCACTTTTGAGCAGTTTTGTTAGAAACAAAATTTTAAAATATTTCTTCTGAAAATATATTTATTTGGCCTTCACTCTCCAAGGATATTTTTCTTGTATGTAGAATTCTATGTTTGTAATTTCTTTTCTTTCCTCTTTTCTTTTCCTTTTCCTTTCCCTTTTCCCTTCCCTTCCCTTCCCCTTCCCCTTCTTCCCCTTCCCCCCCTTCCCCTTATTCCCCTTTCCCTACTTCCCCTTCTTCCCCTACTTCCCCTTCTTCCCCTTCTTCCCCTTTTTCTACTTCCCCTTCTCCTACTTTACCTTCTCCTTCTCTCACTTCTCCTTCTCCCCGTTCTGCTAGAATTTGGCAGTGAATTTTTCTGGTCCAGGATTTAACCAAAAAAAATTTCTGGACCAGAAAAATTCACTGCCAAATTCCAGCTGATAGACAGTTTCAGAGCTCAGTCCTGGTCTGTTCAAGGTTTTAATTTCTTCCTGATTTTGTGTTTCTAGGAATAGATTTTCTAGTTTGTGTGCATAGAGGTGTTCATAATTGACTCTGAGGATCTTTTGTATTTCTGTGGGATTGGTTGTATCATCAACTTTGTCATTTCTGATTGTGTTTATTTTGATTTTTTTTTTTAATCTAGCTAGTAGTCTATTAGTTTCTTTATCCATTCAAATAACCAGCTTTTGGTTTTGTTGGTTCTTTGTATGGACTTTTTTTTTTTTTTCTGGCTCAGTTTTGTTTGGTTCTGCTCTGATTTTCTTTATTTTGTTTCCTCTGCTAGCTTTGGGGTTAGTTGTTTGTGTTTTTTTAGTTCCTCTAGATGTGATATTAGATTGTTAATTTTAGATTTTTCTAGTTTTTTGAGTTAGGCCATTAGTGCATTTTTTTTTTTTTTTTTTTTTTCTGAGACAGAATCTTGCTCTGTCACCCAGGCTGGAGTACAGTGGCTCAGTCTCAGTTCACTACAACCTCCGCCTCCTGGGTTCAAGTGACTCTTCTGCCTCAGCCTCCCAAGATTACAGGTGCCCATCACTAGGCCTGGTTAATTTTTTTTGCAGTTTTGGTAGAGACAGAGTTTTACCATGTTGGCCAGGCTGGCCTGGAACTGCTGCCCTCAGGTGATCTGCTCTCCTCAACCTCCCAAAGTGTTGGGATTACAGGCATGAGCCGCTGCGCCTGGACTAAAGTTTCCTCTTAACACTGCTTTGGCTGTATCCCAGAGGTTTTATTACGTTGTGTCTTTGTTTTCGTTTATTTCAAAGAATTTTTAAATTTCTGCCTTAATTTCATTGTTTACCCAAAAGTCATTCAGGAAAAAGTTGTTTAATTTCCATATAATTCTATGGTTTTGAGAGATCATCTTGGTATTGATTTCTATTTTTATTCTGTGTTCTGAGAATATGGTTGGCATGATTTCAGTTTTTTTGCATTTACTGAGACTTTATAGCTGAGCTTATGGTTGATCTTGGAGTATGTTTTGTGTGCAGATGAGAAGACTGTGTATGGGTGGAAAAGAATGTTGATGGGTGGAGTAGTATCCTGTAGATGTCTGTTTGGTCCAATTGAGACAAGTTTTGAATTTAAGTCCAGAATTTGTTAGTTTTCTGCCTTCATGACATGTCTAATGCTGTCAGTGGGGTGTTGAAGTCCCCTGCTATTATTGTGTGACTAAGTCTGTTCCTAGGTCTAGGAGTAGTTGTGTTATATATTTGGTTGCTCTACTGTTAGGTGCATATATATTTAAGATAGTTTTCTTGTTGAATGGCACTAGATAATATTATGTTATGCCATTTTTTGTTCTATTTAACTCTTGATAATTTATCATTTATTTTATCTTATATAAGAATAGTGACTCCTGCTCTTTTTCTATGTTCTCTTTGTGTGATAGGTCTTTCCCTAACCCTGTACTTTGAGCCTATGAGTGGTGTTATACGTAAAATGGGTCTCTTAAATATGGTAGATGGATGAGTTCTGTTTTTTTATCCAACATGCCATTCTGTGCCTTTTGAGCGGGGCATTTAGACCATTTACACTCATAATTAATATTGATATGTGAGGTTTTGATTCTTTCATGAAGTTCTTAGCTGGTTGCTTTGTAGTTTCTTTTGTGTGGTTGCTTTATAAGGTTTGCAAGCTATGTACATGTGTATTTTTGTGGTAGTAGGTGTTGTAATGCCAGTAATGCCAGTAACTCTCAATAATGCCAGGAACTTGTAGGTTTGGCTACTTTACATGGTCTTATATTTCTTGAAGATTTTTTCATTTTTTAACCTTTTTTTTTTTTTGGTCTGACTGATTTGAAAGATCAGTCTTCAAGCTTTGAAGTTCTTTCTTTTGGTTAGTCTAGTTTGCTGATAAAACTTTCAATTTTATTTTGTAATTTCTTAAGTGAGTTTTTCAGTTCCAGGATCTCTGATTGATTTCTTTTTAAGATGTTTAATCTCATTCATTTCCTGGATTGCTTTAGAAGTTTCTTTGTATTAATTTTCAACATTGTCTGGGATATCATTGAGCTTACTTGCAGGCCATGCTTTGAATTCTTTATCTGTCATTTCTGAGTTTCCATTTTGGTTATGGACCATGGTTGGAGAGCCATTGTGATCCTTTGATGGTGTCACCACACTCAGATTTTTCATGGTGTCTGAAATTTTGTGCTGGTTCCTTCTCCTTTGGAGATGCTGACACTTCTGACTTTTGTAATAGTTTTCATGCTGTTAAGATTTTTTTTTTTCTTTCTCTATAATAATTTTTTTTTTTTTTTTTTTTTGTGGTTTTCTTTCCCTTTCCCTCCTTCCATATAGGGGGTGGCTATAGAGAATGCTGGGTAGGGTCTTTGGACTTTGCTTCTATAGCTTTGTGTACTTTCGTCAGCAGGTTTTATATTGGGCTGTGCATTTAAACCTACAAGCCATTAGATGGCAGTTATGAGTAAAAGTGATCTTTGGCCAATTTGTTTAATGGGAGAAGCTCTCTGTTGCCTCAGGCAATAGGCTAATGTGTGGAGTGCATGGTGGTCTGAGCCCCCTCCTCTGCTCTGGAGGAGTGGGACACAAAATGGGCATTTCCAGACCGGGCAGGTCCTACTAGAGGTCTCCTTATGTCTGGCATCAGTGCTAAGGGAGAATTCAGTGGGCAGTCCCTAAGTGCCCAGAAGAGTGTGTAGGCATAGTGATGGGAAACCTCAGTCCCAAATTCTCTGCATGGGCATGTGGGATGGCCTAAACTCCTAATCCAGGAAAGTAGGTTTTCCAGATTCCTGGAGATCTGCTGAGTTTGAAATGGAAAGGGTCCATTTCAAATCCAGTGCACCACAATTTCTGCACTGGAATGGTGGGACGCCTCAGGATACAGAACCAGGCCAGCAGGTACTATGAATGCCTTGAGATAGGGCTGGATGTGGAACAGAGAGGACCCCTGTACCAGGATCTCTGCATAGGAATGGTGCAGAGAGGGCTGTTCCAGGTGAGTGGGTAGTCTGAATGCCTGGAAATCTGCCTGGGCATGGAGCAGAGAGAGCTCCTCTTGCACCAAGATTTTTGCACAGAGGAATGAGGTGAGTCAGGCTGCTGGACTAAGCAGCTGCTCTGGATGCCTGGAGATCTCCCTGGGCATGAAGCATAGAGGACCCCTCTGAACCTGGATCTCTGCAAAGGAAGAGTGGGGTGACTCAGGCTGCCAGTCTGGGCAAGCAAGTGCATTGAATTCCTGGAGATCTGCCTGTGCATCCTGCTGCGTCATGTGGAATAGGGCTCAGGTTGCTAGTCCATGGGAGTGGGTGCTTCACATGCCTGGAGATCTGCCTGGGCATGGAGGAAAGAGGGTCCAGTGCCATGATCTGTGTTTACGAGGGATGGGGAGGGTTGAATGCCTGGGTTTCTGCCTGAGAGTGGAGCAGAGAGGGCCCTGCTGCACCACAATGTCAGGGTTGCCGGCTGGGGGACTCAGCAATGGCACATGCAGACTGGTTCCAGGTCACCAAGCTGCCCCTGGTTGGCAAGTCTCATTGTCCAGGAGATATTGCGGCTCTAGCCACTTTCCTCCCACCCCAGGCCTATGACGGGGCATGCCTGTGTGGCCACATGTCAGATTTCCAGGTTGTATTGTATGTGCTTGAATTCAAACTGGCATCCTGCTCTTGGTCCCTGCAACTTTTCCTGGTGTTTTTCCCTCACAGTATCTCCATACCTCTTTCTCAGCTCCAGGTCTTGGGAGAAACAAAGTGCTCTCAGGATCTAGGATGCCCTTCATGATTCTGGTAGATTCCTGCTTTTCTTCTTGAATTAAAGCTCAGAGTTTATTTTTATGTGCTATCTTATTGTTTCCAAGTGGCTGAGAAATGCTAAAACCCTCAAATCTGCCATCTTTGGGGAAAAAAAAAAAAACTAAAAAACTACTGTAATTTTAAACTGGTATTATACTTACATTAATATTTCTTTTAAAAAGTTTAATAATTTTTATTTTGCTGAATTTAAATCCTTGAAGAAAAGAAACGTAAAACATGTTAGTATTTTCCTAATATTAACTGTTAAGTTTTATTACTAAGATTTGAATTAAAAAAATGAATGATTTTGTATGCGTCATTTTATGCAGTTACAATGTGATATTGACCTGGATGCCTTTAGTTCATATTTTAAAAGGAATCAAACTTCTTTTTATATTCTTGCTCTTCTATTGATCACTAGAGGTTGAAGATATTTCCTTTTTGTTCAGAATGTTTTCTGACTTACTAATCATCAAAATTCTTATCTAGGAGGATACTGATAATCTTTAATTTTTTTTTCTTCTTTTTTTTGAGATGGAGTCTCGCTTTGTCACCCTGGCTAGAGTGCAGTGGCATCATCCCGGCTCACTGCAACCTCCACCTCCCCAGTTCAATCAATTCTCCTGTCTTAGCCTCCCAAGCAGCTGGGACTATAAGTGCCCGCCACCACGCCCAGCTGATTTTTGTATTTTTAGGAGAGATGAGGTTTCACCATATTGGTCAGACTGGTCTCTAACTCCTGACCTCAGGTGATCCACCTGCCTCGGCCTCCCAAAGTTCTGGGATTACAGGCATGAGCCACCATGCCTGGCCTGATATCCTTAATTTTTAAAAGTAATTGTAAGGGTCTCTAATTACTGTTGTTGTTCTAAATGTTTATGAGGAAGGGAATGCTATAATGAATCAGTTGAATTTCAGTTTCAGTATTACTTTGCTTATACTAAAATCAGAAGACCCTCATGTATGTAATCATTTATTGAGACAGAGTCAATATACTTTGCTTATACTAAAATCAGAAGGCCCTCTCTCTATATATATGAGACAGAGTCTTGTTCTGTTGCCCAGGGTGGAGTGCAGTGGTGCAATCTGAGCTCACTGCAGCCTCTGCCTCCCAGGTTCAAGCAATTATCCTCCCTCAGTCTCCAAAGAAGCTGGGATTACAGGCACGTGCCACCACGCCCAGCTTATTTTTTGTGCTTTTAGTAGATACTGGGGCTGGGATGGTTCTGAACTCCTGAAATCAGGTGATCTGCCCGCCTCCGCCTCCCAAAGTGCTGGGATTACAGGCATGAGGCACCGTGTCTGGCTGCCTCATAGATCTTTACAAATTAAATTAGATTACCATATAATTTTTGAGAAATGAATGGGAAATTTATTTTTAGCAGTCCTTTGGTTTTAAATCTTTTTACTTTTGTAATTATTTCTGATTACCATTCATTATTAGCTTGCTTTCTTGTTTTTCATGGTGATAATTACTTGGAAATTTAAATAGGTGCTACCATTAAAGAATGTTTTCTTTCTATTGACTTAAAATAACAGGTTTTGGTAACCTTCATAGGACATTGATAAGCCTGTAGCAGAAGGAAGAAAGTCTCAAACTAGCTTGATGCACACGTTACATATAAATATGTACATGGAAAAGTCACATCATTTCTTACTTTCCAATTTCTTCTCATTTCTTAGTTTTCATCAAAAGGAACTCTAGCCTAAGATAAGCAGGATTTTTAATACCAGAAATGTGTATTAAATTTCCTTCTATGTTATTTGAAATAGGTTTATAATAATATGAAAAGTGTATATATTAAACCTTTCCATTTAAAAATTGTACTTAAAATAGTTTGTTTTTAATTTTTATTCATTCAGTGTTATCTACAAACTTCTGGCATCAAAAAGCGAAGGAATCAGGGTACAAGCTCTTAAGGCAATGGGTTATTTTTTAAAACATCTGGCGCCAAAGTAAGTATGCATGAAATCTAAGATGGACTGTTGTATTCTACTTATTTATTTTATAAATCTTTGGAGTAGCAATTTTGTTCTATAGTTCTGTAGTTTTTCTTTTATTTTTCTTCCTAATTGCTGTATAAATGTAATCCAGTCACTAGTACATATTTTGAAAATTAAGTTGAATAGTTTTTTGTACATAAAATTATTTAAATTATTCGTGTATTTAATGTGAATTATGAGAATTAGTTTGGATAACTTGCAATCAAGAAACTGTGGAGACTTGATTTCAGGTGTCACACCAATTTTGCTTTATCTGCATTGCAGAGTAATAGAGTAACCTGGATGTTTGTTACATAGTGTGTTCTGCTGTATACAGAGAGTTTTATTTTCTTAGCTGAATGCAGATACTCATGTTCTCTACCTCTTGTTCTTTGTACGAAATTAGTTTATTTTAAAAATAAAATGTTGGGGGTAGAACAAGTGTTGGTAAACTGTAGTCTCTAGGAATCCAGCTAACCACCCATAAATAAAGTTTTATTGGAAAATAGCCACAATAATTAATTTGTGTATCATCTGTGGCTTTCATGATACAAGGGCAATGTTGAATTGTGACAGAGATCACCTGGTCCACAAATTCGAAAATATTTACCCCTTAGCCATTTGCGGAAGAACTTTGCAGACCCCAAGGGTAAAGCTTGTGATCCTTTAGTTTCTGAATTTATACTTGGAAGGTTAATTTTGGTATATATGTTTTCATAGTATTTATTTTTAAAAATTATGTTGCATTTCTTCTACTTTTTCTCCACATTGTTTTTCTACTTAAGTACTTATTTTACTTTAGATGATCATCCCCAAGAGATACTAAGTTAGTGCTGGTAAATCATAGCAACTTAGCTAAATAAATAATTGCTCTGAAGATTTTGAGGAGGTTTTTGCTGTGCATAGGCAAACTTTTTTTTTTTTTTTTTTTTTAACTTTTGCTATGCTTATATAGTAGTTAGCATTTCTCTACTTAAAGGTTTTGTGGCCTTAAGAGTGCTATAGTAAAGATGGTTGGGAGAGTAATTGAGTTGGGAATTGCTTGTAATGTGAAAAAAATTTTGTTTCCTTCATCCAGCATGCGTACTAAGTAGAGCACAGAAAAGCTCTACATTTGATGATTTCTTTCTGTGTAATTGCAGGAGGAAAGCTGAAGTCATGCTTGGGCATGGATTGTTTTCATTGCTTGCTGAAAGGCTCATGCTTCACACAAATTTAATCACAATGACCACATATAATGTCCTATTTGAGGTAAGAATGTACTTAGGATTTACTCTACCAAATTTCTTATTATAAAAATGCATCTTAACATTGTGTAGGTAAATAAGTTCATTTATTTTTATTTTACTTTATTTTTTGAGACAGAGTCTCATTCTGTCACCCAGGCTGGAGTGCAGTGGCACAGTTTTGGCTCACTGCAACTTCCACCTCCTGAGTTCAAGCGAGCCCCTTGTCTGAGCCCCCCGAGTAGTTGGATTATAGGCTCATGGCACCATGCCTGGCTAATTTATGTATTTTTAGTAGAGGCAGGGTTTTGCTATGGTGGCCAGGCTGGTCTCAAACTTTGGCCCTCAGGTGATCCACCGCCTCAGCCTCCCAAAGTGCTGGGATTACAGGCATGAGCCACCATGCCAGCCAGATTATATAGGTTTGTAATGTACAGCTTTGAAATGATATAAAGGAGATGTGGCTGCATTTGAATGTATTATTAATCTATGTATTTCTAAACAGTATCGTTTCCATTTAAGTATTCCCTCCATTGTATTAACTATTTGATGTCTCATTTTATAATTAAGAAAACACAGAGTAATAATGCTTAAGTTATTTTGGAAGCATAATATTTAGCATGAAAATATTGGACTAAAAATATACTATATTTTGATTAGCATTGTACTTAGAGTTCATTAACAGTGATGCTAATCCAATGATTTGCTAATGTAATCTATTGTTTTACTTCTGTAGATTCTTATAGAACAGATTGGTACTCAGGTGATACATAAACAGCATCCAGATCCCGATTCTTCAGTAAAGATACAAAACCCTCGTATGTATTTTATATACTTTAACAAAAGCTACCTTTTGACACTTAAAAAGAAAGTCACTGTGAACAGCCTATAGTTGATGTTGTTGAAATAGATTGTTAGATGAATATTTCACTAAGGGTGATGATATTATATTAGTTTTGTTTATGTTTTATGTTGAATGTGACTTCGAATCAACCTTAAGTTATATGGAAATCCTTATATAAAGGGTTTGAAGAATTGTTTGCTTAAGGTCTTGATTTAATGTATGTCCAGACTTTCATCAAAATTTTGGTTGTGCTATTTAGTGATATCAGGCAAAACTACATGAACCATGGAGGTAGTTTTAAATTTCTGTGAATAAAAAATACCAAATTTGGAATAGAAAAATATGTCTTCTTTATTGTTTATGAACATAGTCTTATTAAACAGTCTTTTCTTTTGATATTTAGAATTCTTAAGCACTTGTACAAAGTATACCTTTTTCATCTTTCTAAGATCATGTTAAAATTATTAGTTTGTAGAGTTTTGAAATGTAATTACATTTTATGTGGTTAGGTGTGTTTGTGTGTGTGGCACTCCAGTGCTGATTTTAAAAATACGTGGCTTTGAAGTTTAATTTTTCTCAGCTTTCAGAGAAACATGATGTCATTATTTTGAGAATGAAGAGAAAATCTTGTATTTATAGATATATATATAAATGTACATTTCATATATGTTATGTGATGATAGAGAAGATTACTAGTATAAGAATTTTAGAATTTATTTGTCTTAGTCTAGTCTCTTTTATGCTGCTATTACAGAATACCTGAGACTGGGCAATTTATGAAGAACAGAAATTTATTTTCTCTCAATTCTGAAAGCTTAGAAGTCCAAGATCCAGGTGCCTCCATTTAGTTTGCTGATGGCTGCTCTCTGCTTTCAATAAAGGCTGAATGGCAAGCTCACCAAACGTTATGTGAAGCCTGTTTTATAAGGACTTTAATCCTATTGAGGGAGAAGTCCTCCAGGCTTAATCACCTTCTTAAAGGCCTTACTTCTTAATAACATTACATTAGCACACTGAATTTTGGCAGAGACACTTTAAAATTATCTGTATTGCTATAAACAATAGCAATTATCTACCTAATATATTGGCCCAGAAAAGACAGGTAGTATAGTTAGGTGATTAAAAATAGAGGCTGCATGTGTTGAACTCCTGGTTATATGTCTAACTAGTTGTGGTGTGCATTTCTTTATTTTTGAGCTTTATTTATCTCTAAAATGAGGATATTAGTTTCTATTGTGTAAAGATTACATGAATTAATAATTGCTTTCTTAAAACAATGGTAATATATCCTCAAAATTAGTGGCAATTATCTCATTATTATGTCTATCATCATTATTGTAATCATTGTTCAGGTAGCCAACTTTTGAATTTGTTATTAGAGGAATTCAGAAATTGCTCCCCAAATATCAGTAATTGTATGACTGAGTATCTTCGTTTTTGCTATTTTGAAATAATTGTTTAGATTCACCAAAATCCTTAGCAAAAGGTTAGTTTAGAATTCCTAAATTTTCAATTGAATAAAAATTTGAAATATCATGTAATTTTAAATTCAGAATTATAGCTGTTTTTATTTTTTATCTGCAAAGTCCTACCTTTTTTTTTTGAGACTACAGCTTTGACTTCCCAGATAAGGCAGTCCTCCCACCTGAGCCTCCCAAGTAGCTGGGATTACAGGCACTCACCATCACAGCCAGCTAATTTTTAAATTTTTTGTAAGGGTCTCACTGGGCAACCCTATGTTGAGACTGGTTTCAAACTCCTGGGCTCAAACATTCCCCCTACCTTGGCCTCCCAAAGTGCTGTTATTACAGGCATGAGCCATGGCACCTGCTCTAAGTACATATTTTTAAAAGAATCTTTAAAAAAAATTTAAGCTAAGTTCAGGAGCTTATTTATTTATTTAGAGACAGAGTCTTGCTATGTTGCCCAGGCTGGAATACAGTGGCAGGATCTCTGCCTCCTGGTTCAAACGATTCTCCTGCCTCAGCCTCCTGAGTAGTTGGGAATACAGGCGCCTGCTACCAGGCCTGGCTAATTTTTATATTTTTTGTGGAGACGGGTTTTCACCATGTTGGCCAGGGTGGTACTCTTGACCTCAGATGATCCGCCTGCCTTGGCCTCCCAAAGTGCTGGGATTATAGGCATGAGCCACCATGCCCAGCCTAATTTAAGCTAAATTCTAGATATTTAAATAGCTTTGTGCTAAGACCATTACCATAGTAGTTTAGTTTGCATTTTCTTGGGGGATGGGATATTGAATGGGTTTTAATTTCCTTTGGGTTTTTTGTGTCTAATTTTACTTTTAAGATTATGAAGGAAAGTCTTCACACCTTTAAAAATTCACTATGATAAATGAAAGGCTGTGTGCATACCATAAATTATGATGAGAAATCTAAGAATTTATCTTTTTCTGAGATTTTGATTATTGTGTTTTTCTAATTTTATTTCAGTATTATTTTTTGAGACAGAGTCTCGCTCTGTTGCTGAGTCTGGAGTGCCGTGGTGCAATCTTGGCTCAGGGCATCCTCCCCCTCCTGGGTTCAAGTGATTTTCCTGTCTCAGCATGCTGAGTAGCTGGGATTATAGGCATGCTAACACACCTGGCTAATTTTTATATTTTCAGTAGAGACAGTGTTTTACCATGTTGGCTAGGCTGGCCTCGAACACCTGACCTCAAGTGATCTACCTGTCTCAGCTTCCCAAAGTGTTGGGATTACAGGCGTGAGTCAATTCTCCTGGCCTAGTTGTTTTTAAGATCAGCTTTACTATTTGGTATATCTCAGAGAGAATAAGCAGTTTTACTAACATTTAATTCATTTATAGTTTAACTTGTTTTAACATTTTAAAATTCAGTTTTATTTTTGCACATTTGAATCACGAAATAAATTTCCTTTCTAAGTTATAAATGCTTTCTAATGAATATACTGTCATTTCTTTCCATAGGTTATTTTTTTAATAACAGAAGAGGATGTCTTTAGTAGACATTGTGTTAGGGGAACTAAAGAAATTACAGTAGATCGATGACCTTCTATCATGAGTTTTTTGTTCAGTTTGGTTTTTACTTATTTATAAATTGTCTTACAGAGATACTAAAAGTAATTGCGACCCTACTTCGAAATTCTCCCCAGTGCTCAGAGAGCATGGAGGTTCGCAGAGCCTTTCTTTCTGACATGATTAAACTTTTTAATAACAGTAGAGAAAACAGGAGGTAAGCTGAATGAGAAAGCATTTATTTGCAGTGTTCAAGTCTACTTTTGTATAAGCCCATTTCATCTTAGAAAAATTGCTTTAAAAATATATTAAGGATATGTAAATAATGTAGCACATAGTTAAGTTAAAGTTTTTAGTACCACATTGTTGAATTGTTCTTAATGTATAATTAAATTTTTTTTTTTTTTTTTTTTTTTGGTGGGAGGTTGTTACTTTGGTTTAAACTTTTAAGAATTCTTTCAGATGATTTTTTTTTCTTCAGTAATTTAGTATCCTCTTATAATTTTCAGGAGCTTGCTACAATGCTCTGTGTGGCAAGAGTGGATGCTTTCTCTCTGCTATTTTAATCCTAAGAATTCAGATGAGCAAAAGATAACAGAAATGGTATATGCCATATTCAGAATCCTGCTTTACCATGCAGTCAAATATGAGTGGGGTGGCTGGCGTGTATGGGTAGATACTTTATCAATCACTCATTCAAAGGTAAGTTTCTTTATGAAAGAATATTGTAGCATTTAAAAAATCTATAATTTTGAATTTTAGTCATTTAAAAAATTCAGATAGTTAAAATCGAGGAAAAAAGGCAAATTATTTTCTGAAAGTACAGCAAAATGAAAGCTTCAAAAGGTTATCAATAGAAATAAATATAAAGCATTTCTAATTCTTTAGCATCAAAATAACTTTTTCTAATGTTGTTTTACATGTACTTATCTTTATAATGCTAAATCTATTGCCACAGCATAAAGGAATTTATATTAGGGTGGTGCGAAAGTAGTTGCAGTAAAAACCACAGTCACTTTTGCACCAACCTAATATTTTTTTTTTCCCCAAGGAAGCCAAGTTTACAAATAGGAGTCTCAGAATTTTATGCTAGTTAGAAGCTTTTGAACACAAGGTGGCGCACTATATTCAAAGATGAGCAATTGTTTAGCAATGTAAGGTAGTTGAGTAAACAGAAAAGCTCTGGCTCATGTTTGCCTTTTGCTCATGTTGCAGGTAGCTTAAAAAAATGGGTTTGGAAGAATGCGTTCTTTTTTTTTTTGCTTAAATTAAGCTAAAGTAAGTTTAGTTATTTATAGCTTAAAATTTTTCTTTTAAAAATACTATAAGCATACAGAAAGGATCACTGTTTATGAAATTGGGTCACCTCTCTGCAATTGCTTTGTCTCCTCTTCTTCGCCTGACCCCCAACACCACTAACTTGTATTTGGTGTTGTCTTTTGTCTTTTCTGTACTTTTGCTACGTATATAAAACTCTAAACAATAAAGAGTTTTATTTTTTTATGTTTGCACTTAAATGCAAGCATACTGAATGCATTTTTCTCTTAATTACTGTTTTTACTTATTATTGTTTGAGTTTCATCCGCATTGACCCATGTAGCTGTGTTCATTTTCTCAGTTGTAATGTATTCCATGACATGACTTTATTTACCAATTAATGAGCATTTTTGTATACATTTTGTGCTTATTCAAGAATTTTTTGCATATATTCCTAGAATTGCTGACTTGTAAGGTGCATATGGTGAACTTTAGAAGATAATGCAAATTATTTTCCAAAGTATCATATTCCAATACAATGTAGTATTCTAAGGTAGTGTATCAGTTTACATGTCACCTACAATGTTTAAGTTCTCATTGCTTCACATCACCTAATCACTTGGTATGGCTGGAGTTTAAAAATTTGTCAATTTGGTAAATTTAAAATGCTGTATCACCATAATCTTGATCTGTGTTTTCTTGTTGTTTTATGGGAGTTCTTTAGATAGTCTCATTCTTAATCTTTTGCTATCTGTTATTTATGACTATCTTCTCCTGATTTATGGATTATCTAATTATTTTTGGAGTGTTATATTTGCACCTTCTGTGGAAAATTTACATTTCAAGTAATGCATTAAAATTTATTAGTTTCATTTATGGTGTATGTTTTTTCAATCTCAAGAATTCTTTCTTTACTCAGGGGGAATATTGTATAATTATATATCTATTTAATAAAAAATTGGCTAGAAGAAATAAATACCAAGAATGATAATTTTTGTCTATCTTTAAGTGTTTCATTTTACTGACTATCGAAGTTATTCTGGAATAATTTACCATTCTATAGAATATATTGCCATTTCTGGCTGGGCGCGGTGGCTCACATTTGTAATCCCAGCACTTTGGGAGGCTGAGGTGGGTCGATCACCTGAGGTCAGAAGTTCAAGACTAGTCTGGCCAACATGGCGCGACCCCGTCTCTACTCAAAATACAAAACTTAGCTGGGTGTCACCACGTGCACCTGTAATCCCAGCTACTCGAGAGGCTGAGGCAGGAGAATGGCTTGAACCCGGGATGGGGAGGTTATACGAGATGAGATGGAGCCTTTGCATTCCAGCATGGGTGACAAGAGCAAAACTTGATCTACCTAATTACATGTTCCTAGGTGTTTGAATAGCTTTTAATTACTGAAAGTACCTACAAATTATTCATTCTGCCTCTTTTTCCTCATTGACAAGAAAGTATGCTTCTATTGCAAGTGTTTATAAGGAATAAAATCCATTTGTAAATAAGAAAAGAGATTTGATTTTATAAAATGGCTTTGTTTTGGTCACTGTATTTTTGAGGTTGATCGGTTCTGTCTAAAACAGAATTCAGCTAGCCATGGGCTAAGGGTCAAATCTAAATAAAATTATACTAGAACTTATCCACTCCTCTTCATTTATATATTGTATATGGCTACTTTCATACCATAAGGAGAGTTGTACATGTTACATCAATGATATGGCCCCCAAAGCCTAAAATATTTATTATTTGACTCATTACAGGAACTGTTTGCCATCCTTTCTGTAACTTTAGTTTGTGCTGATGCCCAGATATTCTCATTTCTATTGCAGTAGGCTGCTGCAGCTAGACTGATTTTTTTTTCTCATACTTTGTTGCTGTTTACAAAAGATTATAAGAAAAATAGGGTTGAATTTCAGAGATTTCTAAGGGAGATTTTAGGTTAAGGAAGTGCCCCGAATAAAGCAGTTTTTAAATATTTTCTAACAAATATATGTCAGTTCACCTTAGTTTCTTCAAGTTCTTAGGCAAGATGACTAGAGGAGTATAACCTTTAAAGCAGTTGTTGTTAAAGTGTAACCTAAAGACCTTGGGAGGGCAGATAGGCTCAGTGACACATGCATGTAATCACAGGCAGGGCGGCTAGATCACTTGAGGTCAGGAGTTCAAGACCAGCCTGGCCAACATGGTGAAACTCCATCTCTACTAAAATACAAACATTAGCTGGGCATGGTGGCACACGCCTGTAATCCCAGGTACTTGGGAGACTGAGGCAGGAGAATCACCTGAACCCAGGAGGCAGAGGTTGCAGTGAGCCAAGATCACACCCCTGCACTCCAGCCTGTGTGAGAATGAGACTCTATCTCAAAAAAAAAAAAAAAAAAAAAAAACGAACTTGGGGCCCATGAAACCTTTTCATGGGGTCTCTGAGGTCCTTCTTTCCTACTACTACATATTTATATGAGGGTGGATTTTCTTTGTATGCTTCAACCAAACCAATATATGCAACAGATTAAATGCAAAAGCAAATATGAGAATATAGTTGTCTTCTATGAAGCCAGACTTTAAAGAAATTCACAAAAATATGAAAAATAGTGTTGTTTTCTTTACTGTTTGGTTTTGAAAAATAATCATTTTCAACATTGTTATTTATATTATATATTGAGTTTATTATTTTTAAAGAGGTTAATATTTGTAAAAGTTCTCAGTTAATTTCTAATACAAGCAGTAATAAATATAATCCACATAGACAAAGGGTCTTTGGGGACCTTAATACTTTTTACGGATGTAAAAGTGTTGGCCAGGTGTGGTGGCTCATGCCTATAATCCCAGCACTTTGGGAAGCCAAGGCGGGTGGATCATGAGATCAAGAGATTGAGACCATCCAGGCCAACATGGTAAAACCCCTGTCTCTACTAAAAATACAAAAATTAGCTGGGCATGGTGGAGCGTGCCTGTAGTCCTAGCTACTTGGGAGGCCAAGGCAGGAGAATCACTTGAACCCAGGATTTGAGGGTTGCAGTGAGCTGACATCCCACCACTGCCCTCTAGCTGGTGACAGCGTAAGACTCTTGTCTCAAAAAGAATGTAAAGTGTCTTGAGACCAAAAAGTTTGAGAATTGCTACTTTAGAAAAGAATAGGGTATTTAGGGTGAATAGATTAGTCTTTTTGAGTTCCCTATATACAAAATGAAGGAGTTGGATTGGGTGATATCTCAGGTGTTTTGAGCTTGTAAGCGTTTATAATTAAGTATTTATATCCAGTTTTCGATCCATTTGTGTAAGCAATGAAACAATATGGACTTGGGAGACAGGGTTTGAATCCTGATTAATAGTAATGAATAGCTGTATAAACTCAAGCAAAAGAGTTTTGCTGTCACTCAGGCTAGAGTGCAGTGATGCGATCTCAGCTCACTGCAATCTCCGCCTCCCGGGTTCAAGTGATTGCCATGCCTCAGCCTCCTGAGTAGCTGGGATTATAGGTCCCTGCCACCACGCCTGGCTAGTTTTTGTATTTTTAGTAGAGACAGAGTTTTGCCATGTAGTCCAGGCTGGTCTCGACCTCCTCGCCTCAGGTGATCCACCCACCCCCGCCTCCAACGGAACTGGGATTATAGGCATGAGCCACCATGTCTAGCTTGTGTCTTAGTTTACAACAAAAACATTTAAAAAGTAAAAAAAAAAATAATTTTAATAAGAGAAAAAAGCTTTTGGAATAAGGTTATAGAGAAGGAAAAAAAAATTTTTTTTGAGACGAGTGTAGTGTAGTGGTATGATTATAGCTCACTGCAGTTCAAACTCCTGGGCTCGAGTGATCCTCTCACCTCATCCTCCTGAGTAGCTGGGACTACAGGCATGTGCTGCCACACCTGGCTAATTTTTAAAGTTTTTTGTAGAGATGGGGTTTTACCATATTGCTCAGGCTGGTCTTCAACTCCTGGACTCAATTCGTCCTCCCGCCTGGTCCTTCAAAAGTGCTGTGACTATACGCATAAGCTACTACACCTGGTCAGAATTTTTTTTTTTTTTTTGGAGACACAGTCTTGCTCTGTTGCCCAGGCTGGAGTGCAGTGGTGTGATCTTGGCTCACTGCAACCTCTGCCTCCCTGTATCAAGTGATTTTCCTGCCTCAGCCTTCTGAGTAGCTGGGACTACAGGCGTGTATCTCCATACCCAGCTAATGTTTTGTATTTTTAGTAGAGATGGGTTTTTGCCATGTTGCCCAGACTAGTCTTGAATTCCTAAGCTCAGGTAATCAGTCAACTTTGACCTCCCAAAGTGTGAGGATTACGGTTGTGAGCCACCGTGCCTGGCCTTTTTTGTTTGTTTGTTTATTTTTGGAATTAGAGTCTTGCTATGTCGCCCAGGCTGGAGTGCAGTAGGGCAATCTTGGCTCACTGCAACCTGTACCTCCCAGATTCAGGTGATTCTCATGCCTTAGCTTCCCAAGTAGCTGGGATTACAGGTGTGGGCCACTTTACCTGGCAGATAATATTTTTGTACAGTTTTACAATGTGTTTTAAGTTAAATTTGATTTCAAAAGAGTCAAAAATTTTTAAAAATTAAAATGTTTATACAAATGTTGCAGTAAGTTAAGATTAATTTGTTATTGAACAAAGAAAAGTAGCTTTTAAAAATACAGTATACTTTATAAAACACTGTAGCCTGTATTTACAGTGTTTATAAAGTCTACTGTAGTGTACTAGACCTACACATTTATTCACCACTCACTCACTGATTGACCCAGGGCAACTTCTAGTTTTATAAGTTACATTCATGGTAAATACCTTCCGTAAGTACCATTTTAAATCTTCTATATTGCATTTTTACTATACCTTTTTTGTGTTTATATTTGTTTAGATACACATATGTAAATCTTATATACACACATGTAAGGGCTGGGAATGGTGGCTCTCACCCTTAATCCCAGCACTTTGGGGGGCCAAGGCAGAAAGATGGCTTGAGGCCAAGAATTTGAGACCAGTCTGGGCAACATTGTGAGACTAGATCTATACACACATACACACACACATACCCCCCACTTTAGCTGAGATGTGGCATACACCTGTATTTCTAGCAACTCAGGAGGCCGAGATGGGAGGATCACTTGAGTCTAGGAGTTTGAAGTAAAGGTGAACTATGATTATGCCACTGTACTCCAGCCTGGCTCACAGAGTGAGACTCAGTCTTTTGTTAAAACAAAAATTAAAACATTAAAAAAATAGATACACAAATACATATATTGTGTTACAGTTGTCTGCAATCTTCTGTACAGTAATAAGCTATATAGGTTTGTAGCTTAGGAATAATACGCTATACCGTAGAACCTAGTATACAGTAGGTGATACAATCTAGGTTTGTGTAAGTACATTCTATGATGTTCATATGATGAAACTGCTTAATGATGCATTTCTCAGAACATGTCTTCATGATTAAGTGATGCGTGACTGTAGTTTAGTTTATATGTTTCTTTAGTTCAATGACTTATGGTTTTAAACAGATCTTAAGATTTTTCAGAAGGAAACAGTTGCTTTAAGGAGAGGTCTCTAGTGCCTACTTTTGAGCAAGAACAACACTGACTCAAGTTTTACTATTCATTTATAAAATGGAATAATGCTAAGTTAATCATGGAGTCTTTTTATCTCAGTAAAACTAGACCTATCACTTTTTGCTGTGAAAGTATGCTTTGAAAAACTACATGCTAAAACATTACTTATGACAGGGAAAATAAAAATTTCAAGTTGTAAGTTGGTTCTTGTAGTTGTTCACCTTTCATTTTAGTTTTTTATACATGTCTTTTAATTTTATTCCTTTGTGCAGATTTTCTTTATTTTTAAAAGGCTTTTCTATTTCTTGAGGTTTATACAAAGTAATTTATTTGAATGCTGTCAAGTTTTTTTGGAATTTTAATCTTTAAAGCTATTTTTAAAATAAAACAAACATGCTGTAAGGCTCTTCAAATGATTATTTAATAAAGCTTAGAATAGAGCTGCAGTGATTCAGTAAGTAGGTGAACAATTTGTAGCAGCTGTTAAAAATTCCACTGAAATTATTGGAACAAAATTTTATTTCTTTAAAAATACCCATCCTGAAGATTAAAATACTTTCATACATATAGTATTGAAGTGATGCTTACTTTTTCCTTTTTGCAGTCATTTTGAATCTCAATATCACAAATTTATAACATGGTTCTTGATAAAGAACTGATGTGTAAAGAACTAATGTTGTGAATTGGATAGCTTTTGCAGAGTTACATCAGGATACATGCTGCTGCTATAAAAAGCCAAAGAAACTCAATTGCAATTTTATTGTCCAGTTTGATAGATTTCCTGCCACCTTTGTAGCAGGGAAGCTGTTTGTCACTGTATGCCTCTCCTCCGGCAGCTGAACTGGGTTTTATAAGCAGTAATAGGCTCTTCTAGTATAACTGCACTATGTTGGTTACTTTGGTCTCAGGGTTTAAAGTGTGCACCTAGTAACCTTTGTGATTTCATTGCCTTATTTGTTGTCTAGGTTTTCATTTTTTTCTTTTCTTTTTTTTTTTTTTTTTGTTTTTGGCTTCAAATTGAGTATTTTTTTTGTGTTTAAGTAGTACTTTTTTCACTTGGTATGATAAAATGCTTTTACTTAATTTAAATTAAGGCATTTAAACTATTCTGAAGTATGAGAATTTTCTAAACAAATAAAACTAACACCTTAGATACTGTATTTTGTCTAGACTCATATTGCCATTAGGAGAATAGTTTTCTGACTTAAAATGAATAAGTAAAGATTAGTCACACTGGAGTTAAAAGTATAATATGAATTGGACTTCCTCCTAAATGGTGAATTTGGGGATAAAGTCCTTAATTATCTTGGATTATTTGAAAGATCTAAAGATTTTACTTACTGTTTACTGTAATCTGATTAAATTTTAGCCGCTGTATCAAAGAAGAAAGTACCATTTAGATTGGGTAAAGGCATGTGGAAATAAGATTTTTTTGGTTTGTTTTTTTTTTGAGATTGAGTTTTGCTCTTGTTGCCCAGACTGGAGTGCAGTAGTGCAATCTCAGCTCACTGCAACCTCTGCCTCCGGGATTCAAGCAATTCTCCTGCCTCAGCCTCCTAAGTAGCTGGGATTATAGGCTTGCACCAACACGCCTGGCTAATTTTGTATTTTTAGTAGAGTTGGGATTTCCCCATGTTAGTCAGGCTGGTCTAGCGCTCCCAACCTCAGGTGATCCACCCGTCTCAGCCTCCCAAAGTGCTGGGATTACAGGCGTGAGATACCACACCCAGCTGGAAATAAGATTTTTTAAAAGAATTCTCTAATTGGTTTCTTAAAATTATTTTTAAAATCATAAGATATGAACTGGCATATATAAAAATATATATGTGTTTATGGTGTCTGTATAAGATTAAAAGCGACTTGTTTGAAGAAATTTCAAAAGTTACAAAATTGGCCAGGCATGGTGACTCATGCCTCTCAGCACTTTGGGAGGCCGAGGCAGGTGGATCACTTGAGGCCAGGAATTTAAGGCCAGCCTGGCCAACATGGTGAAACCCTGTCTCTACTAAAAATATGAAAATTGTCCAGGAGTGGTGGTGCATGCCTGTGGTTCCAGCTACTTGAGGTTGGAGACATGAAAATCGCTTGAACATGGGATGCTGAAGCTGCAGTGAGCAGAAATTGTGCCACTGCACTCCAGCCTGGGTGATGGAGTGAGACTCTATTTCACAAAAATTACAAAAATAAAAAATTTCCACATTTCATGGATTGTCAGCACTTTATACTTTAATTGCTAAGTAATTCTTTAAAAATATCTGATTTCTGTGTGTGTGTGTGTGTTTGTATGTGTGTTTTTACCAAATTTAAATGGTACTTGAAAAAAAAAAAGAGACAAAGTGTTGCTGTGCTGCCCAGGCTAGAGCGCAGAGGTTCTTTACAGGTGCCATTATATAGAGCACACTACAGCCTGGTACTCCTTGGTTCAAGTGATCCTCTCCCTTCAACCTTTCCTGTAGATGGGACAGCAGGCATGCACCTTTGTTCCTGGCTAAAAGTATTCTTAGCTTTAACATTTTAAAACCAAATAGCATTTATTATTTTTAAAAAATTTAAAATAATAGGTTTCATTATAGGAAATCTTAAACCCTGCAGAAGTGCATACACACAGAAAACAAAAATTACCCATTATCTAGACACCTATGTGTATCTTATTAATAACATTTTGATGTGAGACCTTTTAGTCTTCTATTCTATACATGAATCTACACATACATCTAATTATTTGCTAATAAAATGTGACCATATTTTTACTATTTTAGAGTATTATTTAATGGCATATTTCTTACATGAATTTAATGTCTGCATATTATATGGCATATATAATGTATTACATTACGGAGAAGTAAAGAGCATAAGATTCAGCTTTGATATAAGATTTGAATGTTATCAGACCACTTAAAATTCTAGGAAGGAGTGACTGTGTAAATGATTCAAGTTTTCTTTTTATAGTCCACCATTCTCCAAAATTATATTTGTAAAAATTGGTGGAAGAGATATTTTAAAAAATCTATTGATGTATACTTTGTTCCTTATCATTGAGCAGTAATGAGCCTGCTTCAATACTATAACTCTTATTTTGTAGATTAAATTCCTGTAAGTGGAATTTTTAGAGGAAGGAGTCTGCATGTTTTAAAAAGTTTTAGTAGATATTGCTAAATTGCTCTCTAAAAATTTGTACTAGTTTATACTCTAGATTTGTATGAAAGCATCTGTTTCGACTGTTTTTAAGAAATTAAAATTGATCAAGATGACTTTTTTTTTTTAAAAAAAGAAAAGAGTAGAAGTTATTCTTTTATGTCATTGTTCTTCCTATCTTTATAAATGGGGATAGCACTACCAACCCTTAGAATCGCTCTTATGTCAGTGATGCTTGATTTTACCAATATATCTGTTACCTAAACCATTGTTGTGCATCAGAGTCTCTGCAGAAGATCTCATGAATGTGGTGGCAATTATTTTGACTTATGCTTGTTGCTACTACATATGGGAAGATCCACATTTTTTTAAAGATATATCTTGTTTATCAAAGGCTGGTAACTTAAGAATCAGAAATTAACATCATATTTAGCTGGTATTTTCATATGAAAACATACAATGAAAAAGATGTACTTGCTAAACATTGCCTAACAGTTTAAAAATTCTAAATTTTACAGATTATACAGTTTTAATATATAGATTAAAAAGATAATATTAACATTTGGATGTATTGTGTTCATCTTTTAGCTACTAATTAGTAAATTTGAGTCCCAATTAAGTTGAAAGTAATGGCAAAAGAAATGTTATAGTCATTAGCTCATGAGTATCTTTAACTAGTGGTTTATAGAAGTGCTTTCCAAACATTACAAACAGCTATAGATTAGCTATCAAATGATTGTGAAGATTAATGACTAGTCTTTTAACTGGGTAATTTAGAACAATATCTGGCAATTAATTGGAAATTATCAGTTTTAAAGTCACAAATATCTTAACGAAAACAGCACCCAAAAAGATAATCCTGATAATTATTCATTTGCCATTTAGCTTTTAGACCATTGGAGTAAATTAAATTAAGGGCAAATTTAAAAACCTATTTTATTTATTTAGAGTAAATAAAGGGCAAATTCTATTTATTTAGAATTTTAAAAGCATTTCAGATTCCGAAATTAAATGCTTTTCTACCTATGGTTTTATACTCTATTAATCAAATATGAAGTTAGAATAAATACATTTTCAGATATTTGAGATCTCAAAAAATTTCATTTATATGCATTCTTACCCAAGAAGACACTGCAGGATATTGAACAAAAGGAGAGAATAAAATAAACGGAAAGAAATGAAATATACGAAACAGAAGAGACAACATAGAAGAGAGATGAAGGGGATCTCCAGAACTGTAGAAAGGGAGCTCACCATAGCAGCTATGTGGTAGACAGGTGACAGTCCATCTGGACTGAAGCAGTTTGGCTCAGGAGAGGTAGACCTTTATTCTTTTTTTTTTTTTTTTTGAGACGGAGTTTCGCTCTTGTTACCCAGGCTGGAGTGCAATGGCGCGATCTCGGCTCACCACAACCTCCGCCTCCCAGGTTCAGGCAATTCTCCTGCCCCAGCCTCCTGAGTTGCTGGGATTACAGGCACGCGCCACCATGCCCAGCTAATTTTTTGTAGTTTTAGTAGAGACGGGGTTTCACCATGTTGACCAGGATGGTCTCGATCTCTTGACCTTGTGATCCACCCGCCTCGGCCTCCCACAGTGCTGGGATTACAGGCTTGAGCCACCGTGCCCGGCCTAGACCTTTATTCTTACTAGGAGTACTTAGCTTCCTTGCCTTGACCATGTGCTGATTAAGTTCCTGTTTTCCCTTCTAATTCGACTGCCTGAATCACCTGGAGATTCTCACTTTACTATGCAAAGATATGCTCTGGTTCAACCTATTTCTTAGGGTAAGGGTTCACCATGGAGAGCTTAGAATTGAAAAATATGAAGTAGTCTACTTCTCAGACCTTATTTATGCCAATATACTCTACCTGGCACACACCACCTCTGATAGATTCTCCAGCTCTCTTGACCTCTATATTTCCTGTATTTCCTAATAACTTGCCTATAAGACTTCCCAGAAATAGCTTTACATATTCTCTTAAGTAAGCTGAAGCCCTGCTGGAGCTCACAGATTCTGAATATCTTGTCTTTTCTTGGGAGCCTCAGGTGTGGCAGTATTGCTTTTCAAAATACAATTTGCTCAGTTTGTGTTGGACTTAGTATTTCAAACTAAACATAATGGGTATGTTTAGTATATAGATAGTAAAACTATTCTTTAAAATTGTCTGCCAAAGCTCTGTCCTCCAGGTAAAACTATTTATAAACAGTGAACAATAGAAATATCGGGATAGTGATTTCCTTCTGATTGTAGTGGAGAAGTAGGGAGTACAGCCAGGCAGGACGCATAGAGGAATTGTGAGATACTGATAATGTTTTACTTCTTGACATGGGTGGTAGGTATGTGAGATTAAAAAAATTGTTGTTTCTCAATCTGTACATAAATTATATATATATATGCTCATGTTTATCGATCCATTGTGTAATACAAATTCTAAAAACCTTTAAATAAAATCAAAGCAAATGATTATTGAAAACGTCGTTCTATAACACAGGCTATTGTAGAAATAAATGGCCTATTTTCAAAATGACAGTGAGGTTGTTAATAGGTAACCTGCTTCTTTTGATAATGATAATTGTTTTATTGGTACAGAAATGCTCTTCCTAAAGTCAGTTTCCCAAACAGTAGGCTAACCAATCCTTTTTTTTTTTTTTTTTTTTTTGAGATGAAGTCTCACTCTGTCACCCAGGCTGGAGTGCAGTGGTGCTATCTTGGCTCACCGCAGCCTCTGCCTCCCGGGTTCAAGTGATTCTCCTATTTCAGCCTCCTGAGTAGCTGAGATTACAGGTGTGCACCACCAGGCCCAGCTGAGTTTTGTGTTTTTAGTAGAGAAAGGGTTTTGCCATGTTGGCCAGGCTGGTCTTGAACTCCTGACCCCAGGTGATCCGCCCACCTCAGCCTCGTAAAGTGCTGGATTTCACCACTGATTTTTTTTTTTTAATAAAAATATTTCTAAGTTTTAGAATTAAGAACATATTTACAATTAGGAAAAATATTTACAAATATTCAGTTAGGAAAATATTTATTCCCTGAACATTTTTATTTTTAGGTATATCACATGGCATGAATGTTCTGTATATGTCGTGAGTAAAGGCTAGTTAATATCAACAGAAGGATATTTTTGCATCGAGAGTCATTTTTACTTTTGTTTGCATTTCATCTATGTGCATACTTCTGTGATTCAATAAAGCCTATAGATTTTTGTGCTTAAAAAAAAATCAGCTTTTCTTCTTTGATTATCCTACCATCCTCTTATACTATGGCTCAATAAAGATTTATTGAATGAATGTCCAATTTGCTGTGTATAATAATGTAGATTACAGAAACAAACACCTTTGAGATTAATAAACTATGCTTATACTTTCTGCATGTATGATAGTTTTTTGGCATTTTTGTTGCAAGAGGTGATGGGGGTTAACATTGAAACATCAATGGAAATCACATGATAGTGGCTATACAATAATCCAAAAGAGATTTAAAACATTCTAAATTTTGTGACATTAACAAGTACAGCTCTCTCTTTAAAAAAATTTTACTTTTTCAGTTTTTTCGTATTTATTTGGGTAAAAGGCAAAGCATGATATAGAAATGTTCACCGTGCCTAATATATAGTAGTCACTCACATTTAAATGGAATGAATGGATGTATGTATGGATCCGTTGAAACATTCAGACTATTTTCGACTAGTTCAAACTTTGGAAGTTATGGTTAAACTTTGGGGAAGGGCTGGATCTTTTTTCTCCCATTGCTAAAATAACTTGTATTCATTAGCTTAGTGAGATAATGGTTTTGTAGCTTAATAGATATATGTAGAGCTACTGTAATGGTGAGCATAATTAACTGATATTTTTAATCTCTCCTGTGGACAATTCCTGTGGAAATTGGTAGTCCTAACAGTTGAAACAAGTGTTACCCAGTGCATAAAACACTTCCCAATGGTACATACTTAGATTCTGGTACGAGTTATGGTAGCCAGTAGAATAGTGTATCCTTTTCCTATACATGTTTAAGAATAGGCTAAATGACTATGTTCTTGTTGTGGTTTCATGCTATGCTACTTGTTAATATTAAAATTGGCTGTCATTTTTAATGAATATTTAGATTTTTGTGATTAACTTACATTTATCATTCTACTAAAATAAAATATAGGAAAATTAAGCTTCATTGTATTATATAAACTATGTATTTGAAAATTATTTAATTTTATATTTTGTATTCTGTGTTTATTTCTCCTGCATATTTTAACTGACTGTACATTTTTCACCTAGGTCACTTTTGAAATACACAAAGAAAACCTTGCCAATATGTTTAGGGAACAGCAAGGAAAAGTTGATGAAGAAATAGGGCCCTCTTCTTCAACTTCAGTTGAAGCAGCCTCTGTCATTAGAAGGGATGTTAATGTTTCAGCAGGATCCCAGCAATCAGATAGGAAGGATTCTCCTGTCTATCCTCATTTCACCACAAATGGTAATGAAAATTCAAGTATAGAGAAGACATGCTTACTAGAATCTGCATCTAATATTGAACTGCAAACTACTAATACATCTTATGAAGAAATGAAAGCTGAGCAAGAAAATCAGGAGTTACCAGATGAAGGCACGTTGGGAGAAACATTGACAAATGAGACAAGGAATGCAGGTGATTTAGAAGTATCTTCTGACATAATAGAAGCTGTGACTATTTCTTCTAATTCTTTTATAACAACTGGCAAAGATTCAGTGACTGTCAGTGAAGTAACTGCTTCTATAAGTTCTCCTTCAGAAGAGGATGCTTCAGAGATGCCAGAGTTCTTGGATAAGTCTATAGCAGAGGAAGAGGAAGATGATGATTATGTGGAACTGAAAGTAGAAGGCAGTCCTACTGAGGAAGCTAGTCTACCCACAGAGCTCCAAGATAATAGTTTGTCTCCAGCTGCATCTGAAGCCAGTGAAAAACTGGACATGTTTGGCAATGATCACAAATTAATATGTCAAGAAGGAAAACCTGTTACTGAAAAGCAAACTAATACTGAAACTCAAGATTCTAAAGATTCTGGAATTCAGACTATGACAGCATCAGAGTCTTCAGCTAGGTCACCAGAAACTACTGTTTCCCAAAGAGCTGTAGAATCAAACCTTGGTCAGATGCTGGAGGAAGGGAGGAAAGCAACTGCCCTCACTAGAGAAACCAAATTAATTAGTGATTGTCATGGTAATACCTCTGAGGTTTCTGCTGCTTCTGAGCAAAAGATTGCAAAGTTGGATGTTTCCAGTGTTGCTACAGATACTGAGAGGCTGGAATTGAAGGCCAGTACAAATGTGGAAGCACCTCAACCTCATCGACATGTGCTTGAGGTGATTTTATATATTGTCTTCAAGTATTTTTTCACTGAGTTAAAAAAGAGCAAGCATATATACTTAAATTTTATTTTGGATTTGATTCATATTGTGTTCTCTAATAAATGCAATGAAGGTGAAGATTGTGTTTCAGATTGTTAGCACAGTGTTTAGCAGTTAATGTGAGTTCATTAAATGGCAGCTTTTATTATTATTTTTACCATAGCATGATCAAAAGTTAGCACTTTGAATGATTGATATAATTTTGGTTTATAAAACAAATACTGGAAACACTTGCATTTTACCTTTTATTTGACTAACCCAATCATAGTACATTATTTTTCAGTAAGCTCTAGGGTTACCTACTTGCCAGTGTGTAATTTTAGTTACCAAGTGTGTGATTTAAAATTGTATTATGAATTCTATAAGAGAGAGGAGTCTTTGTGAGATCTAAAGGCACAGCCTTCTTCTCTATCCGTATCTCAGAGTGACCCATGAGACAATGCTTGGTAGCATGTTGTCGTTTTTCACTTTATTCAGTTCTTACCCTCTATCCCACCTTCCTTTTTTTTGTTTTTGTTGGTTTGTTCTTCATTGTTTTTATTTGTTCATCATTTTAGCCACTTCATAATCCAGATTCCATTTAGATTTTAAATACTGCCTTTCTTTTAGGCTAAGGTTCAAAACTAATAACTGTTACTTGATTCCTTTATAACATGCTACATAGTGGTAATACTTAACATAATTCCAATTTAGTTACTTCTGAATTGTGGTAGTTTTATACTTTTGATGCTTTACTTATGTGTACTAAAATATTAATGTCATTACTCACTGATAATTTTTCTGTCTCTAATTTGGTTCTTTAGTGTCTTAAAATGTGTTAGATGGATTGCATAGAAACTACTAAATTGTTTACTTTTCTAAAGCCTTCTGTTGAAATTGAACTTATTTTATTACTTTTTAAATTTTCTGTATTAGATGTCAAGGCAACCTGAGGAGCCAGGGCAAGGAATAGCACCAGATGCAGTTAATGGACAAAGGAGGGATTCCAGATCTACTACGTTTCGTATTCCTGAGTTCAACTGGTCTCAAATGCATCAGCGTTTGCTCACTGATCTATTATTTTCAATAGAAACAGATATACAAATGTGGAGAAGGTTTGTCTATATGTTTGTTATGGAAGATATGTATAAACCTAGTCTTTTATTTTCAAAGAAATCTATAGAAGCACTTTGTAATTTCAGACATTTGTTTAAAATGTAGGATAGTAATTATTCTATGCTAGGGTTTTACTGAATTAACTTTTATTCTCCATTATAAAAGAATGGAATCCTTATCTGGATTACAAAAACACGAAAAGCAGAGGTTTCTCTTTTTAAAAAAATTGTAGTGATTTCCTGTAGCCATTTTATAGCATGGAACTCGCCAGAAGGTAGGTCTATCAAGTTGGTTTATTACTAGAAGTGTTAAAAAACAATTAGGATAAGTATAACATTATCAATATTTCCAATATATTTTTAGCATTAAAAAATCCGTATAGTTCAAATTATTCTTCATTGTATGATTTATGATTTTAAAAGTGCCTAATTTTTTATTTTATTTGTGTAAGATTCTTGTTATGTTTAAAAGCATTTCATAGGCATTACAGAAGAAAATTCATTTTTAATAGCACATTTACCTCATAAATTTTGTCACATGATTTCTCAGGTTTGTTCCCAGTTAGGATAATTTTCTTCAACTTTTTATGTCAAGTGTAAAATGAATAGTATTTATATTTCAGCACTGAAAAAGGTCATGGATAGTAACTACTGATATGGAATGGTCTGTTCCGTCTGAAGAAGTATACACCCCCTACTGCATCATCTTCCTTCAGTTTTCAAGATGAAGCAAAAGCATCTTCTTGTCCTCCCTCCCCTCAAGTAGGGAAACTGTGATTTCCTTTCTTTAGCTTTATCAGTAAACATCATTTATCTTTGGACAGCCATTCAACAAAGACAGTTATGGACTTCGTGAATAGCAGTGATAATGTCATCTTTGTACACAACACAATTCATCTCATCTCTCAAGTGATGGACAATATGGTCATGGCTTGCGGGGGTATACTGCCATTGCTTTCAGCTGCTACATCGGCTACAGTAAGGACTTAATTACTGTATAAAATTGGTGTGAAAACATGAGTGTTAGGCAACTTTATTAACTAAAACTTAAATGTGGTGGTTACTATGCACATAGATGCTATAAATAAAAAACAATAGTATCTATTACTTGCCTTAGAATCTGGTCTAGTAATGAAATAACTGAAGAAAATGTTGGTTCCCTAGGTATGAGTCAGCTAGTGAAAGAATATGGTTCATGGTGTTTCACCTGTATGTTTCTCTTGCTCCTCCTCATACCCCTACCTTTTTTAGATGAAATAATAAGTATAAATCACTCTGTGTTACTAGGTTTCTGAAAGTCTGACTTCTTGTAAAATTTATAAATTTTAGGAGTGTATCTGGTAATAATTTTTTTTAGAATATGTATTTAAATGTCAAACTTTTTTTTTTTACAGCATGAACTGGAAAATATTGAACCTACTCAAGGCCTTTCAATAGAAGCCTCTGTGACATTTTTGCAGAGGCTAATTAGCCTTGTGGATGTGCTTGTATTTGCAAGTTCTCTTGGCTTTACTGAAATTGAAGCTGAAAAAAATATGTCATCTGGAGGGATTTTGCGGCAGTGTCTCCGACTGGGTGAGCTGTTAAAAACCATTGGAAATTTACTTAAAAAAATTTTCAGTAATTCAGAGATGACATTAGAAATTATCCATCTTCTGTTGGTGAGAAAATATGTGCTAGCTTATTCACTATATGGTTACTTTTTGATGTACTATGCATAGTAGTAGTTGGTAAGTTGGATGGGGAAGGAGGAGGATATATTTTGAAAAATTTACTGCTGGATGTGGTGGCTCACGCCTGTAATCCCAGCACTTTGGGAGGCCAAGGCAGTTGGATCACATGGTCAGGAGATTGAGACCATCCTCACTAACATGGTGAGACCCTGTCTCTACTAAAAATACAAAAATTTAGCTGGGCATAGTGGTGTGTGCCTATAGTCCTAGCGAGTCAGGAGGCTGAGCAGAAGAATGGCTTGAACCCGGGAGGCAGAGGTCGCAGTGAGCCGAAATCGCACCACTGCACTACAGCCTCAGGGACAGAGTGAGCCTCTGTGTTAAAAAAAAAAAAAAGAAAAAAAAAAAAAGAATTTACTGCAACAATCTTGCATGTTCTTCACATGTACCCCAAAACCTAAAACACAATAAAATTAATGTATTAAAAAAAAAACAAAAACAGAATTTACTAAGGTGATTTTGGCCAGCAGTTTCCACCCTCCCTCATCCCTTTCTTTTTTTCTTTTTTCTTCCTGAGATGGTGGTCCTGCTATGTTGCTGAGGCTGGTCTCAAAATTCTGGGATCAAGTGATCCTGCTTCCTCATCCTCCCTAATAGCTGGAATTATAGGTGCTCCCAATCTCTTTTTGCTCCAAAGTGTGATTCTGAAATTTTAAGGAGATACATAAACATAAGGTGATTAACAAACACAAGGTGATTCATAAATTTGATGATCTTGTTAAAAATGCAGATTAGATTATATAGGTCTAGGCCAGGCATAGTGGCTCACGTCTGTAATCCCAGCACTTTGGATCCCAGCGGATCACCTGAGGTCAGGAGTTTGAGACTAGCCTGGCCAACATGCTGAAAACCTGTCTTTACTAAAAATACAAAAATTAGCCAGGTAGGGTGGTACGCACCTGTAATCCCAGCTACTTTGGAGGCTTAGGCAGCAAAATCGCTTGAACCCGGGAGGTGGAGATTGCAGTGAGCTAAGATCACAACACTGTACTCCAGTCTGGGCATCAGAGCAGGAATGTGTCTCAAAAAAGAAAAAGATTATATAGGTCTAGAGTGAGGCCTAAAATTGACTACAAAGTCCCAGGTGATGTTGATGCTGTTTCTCTTACAAACACACTTGAATAATATTGTTCTAAACGAGCATCATTCAAATACAGCTTTTATTTAAAAAAGCTGTGGTAATTTGTTAAAGCAGTTAATCATCAAATCTCTGTTCTTTTCCTCTGTTCTTTACTTCTTCCCTAGGTAAAAGTAAAAATACATGAAATGCCTTTTTTTTTTTTTTTTTTAGACTGTTGACCTTTTTGCATTGCTGTGCAGTGGCTTGATCTTGGCTCACTGCAATCTCTGCCTCCTGGGTTCAAGCAATTCTCCTGCCTCAGCCTCCCAAGTAGCTAGGACTACAGGCGTGCGCCACCATGTCCACCTAATTTTTTTGTATTTTTAGTAGAGACGGGCTTTCACCGTGTTGGCCAGGATAGTCTCCTGTCTCCTCACTTTGTGATCCACTCACCTTAGCCTCCCAAAGTGCTGGGATTACAGGCATGAGCCACCGCGCCTGGCTGAAATGACTTTTTAGTGCCAACTGAACTTCCTTAGGTGAAACAAAAAAACAAAAAAACAATTTTTTTTTGCATAACTTTCCTTCTATATAGTTGTAAACATCGAGACTTTGTTAAATGATTTTATTACTAAATGAAGAGAAAGTGGTGAGGAGAGAAGGAACAAGAAATGGAAGCAAACCATTAGGAGCCAAGGTCATATGAAGAGACAAAGAGACATAATGTGGAAGTGGGAATCTAATGAGTTAATGACATATTTTTTCATCTTTAGCAAGAAGATCTGTTACATAAACTAATGTATACTTGTGCTTTTTGGTACAAATAAGATTTTTACTCAAAATGCTATTTGAAGTATTTAATAGTATATACTTTATAAAATTCCAAGTATTTTATATTTAATAATAAATGACATATCCAGCTATTCTGAATAACTTGGATTAACAATTTATAGACAGTTGTTTTAAAATTTAAGAGACAAATTGGTGAGCATAACAGAATAAAAGCTATTATTTATTGATTACTGTCATTTGTCGTTGTTGATTTTATGGTGAAAATTTTGTTTTTTTTTAATTCATGAGGAAATTGAAGATCAAAGAAATTGGGAAACTTATCTTTAACTAAAAAGCTATAATTGGCGAAGGTAGAATTTGAATACTATGCTTTTGTCTAACTAGTGCTCCTACTCTTTCTATTGTAGTATACTTCTTTAATCTATTAGTAATTAAAATATTTAGACTTTATTGCTTTGTGTGTGCCATTTTCAAAGCCTTTTCACTTTCCTAAAAAGAGGACATTTCTAGAATTAAAAGTACAAGGCTGTGCTAGCAAAGCTTTACTCAAGAGCAGATTCAGAAGCTAGGGAAATATTCTATGTTCCTAATTTTTCATAGCTGTAGAAAAGAATTAAGAGATAATTTAATCTGCCCCAGTACCATTTGTTTTTATATATGGAAATGAGACTTAAAAAATGACTTGTCCAAGATTATTTGATAGAGTATGGTAAGCTAAGTAAACAGTCCAAATGTGTGATTTTTTTTTTAATTGTATAAATTTATAGGGTACAAGTACAATTTTTTTACATACATGGATTGCTTAGTGGTGAAGTCAGGGCTTTTAGGGTATTCATCATGGGAGTAACATACATTGTACCATTAAGTAGTTTCTCATCTTCCAACCCCCTCTCACACCTCATTCTTCTGAGTCTCCATTTTCAGTTATACACACTCTACATCCATGTATACACACTATTTAGCTCCCACTTATAAGTGAGAACATACAATATTTCTCTTTCTGTTTCTGACTTGTTTCAGTTAAGATAATGACCTCCATTTCCATCTTTATTGCTGCAAGAGACATGATTTCTTACTCTTTTACAGTGGAATAGTATTTCATTATGTATATATACCACATTTTCTTTATCTGGTTATCTGTTGTTGGACACTGGTGTCCTGATTCCTGTTGTTTCCTTGGGTTGGGGTTAAAAATTAGGATGGCAGCAAGAAGTAACTGATTGAAACCAGGAAATGAGGTGTGGTTTTTAATTTTGTAATGCAGACCCAAATTTGATTTTATGCAACTTGTGAAAAAGGTTGTATGGCAAGTATTTCCTTGGTCTGATAGCAAATTTGACAAAGTAAAATATTTCTAGGGTCTGATTTGACAAAGTTTTATTCCATATTCTCTCTTCTTTCCCTTATCCCCTCCTTATTTCCTTTCAACTTCTGTTGCTTTCTTTGGGCACTTTTCAGAATACTTTCTTTCTAAATTATCATGTCTGCTAGCCATATGGTAGGCCAGTGATTATTTGTGAAGTTCCCACTTAAGTTTGCTATTTTGTTCCTAATTTGCTCTCCCTCCATTGCTCAGTTCAAGTACCTTGAGTGCTACAGATTTGGTAGGAATTTAAATGATTACATGGTATCCAGCAGTTTATAGTGAAGTGTGCATAATGTATGTCATTTAAAATTCAAAATTAATTTCTAAGTAATCTAACTGCCTGATTTTTGGGAGCCTTAGGTAATTTTAGACTGTATATTAATCAATTTCCCTTTCTGTCTCCCATTTTCTAAGCAGTTTTAATGAATGCTAGTAAATGTTGGACCCTATAAAGCTTCTTCTAACTATAACCTCTATCAGTCTCAATATCATACTGTAATGATGCAATATAAGAAAAATGCCAAAATTTTCCGTTTAATTTACTTTAATGATGGTAGTAGAAGATTGTTATGTAGACTAGTTCATGGTAATATGCTTTGCTCTCTGTTTTCTTCCATTTCTTTCAATTCTTTTCTTCCCTGTCCTTTTCCTAATAAAAGATTGTCCCAATTAGCTTAGTTGAGATCTAAGAAACAGAAGCCTACTAAGATTCTGAAATAATTTCCTTTCAGCAAACCCTAAAGGTTTAGACCAGTAGGCCATACTGCCTCCCTAAGTCTTAACTGGGCCACAGCATGGAATCTAACAATATCAGACAACCAACACTAGGCGATAAAGTCTAGGGATGTTGTAGGAATATGCTGAATGTCATCTCTTTTGTATAAAATCTTATGTAAATCATATTGTGTAGTTGATGGTTTTTACTTCCATAATCTTAAACATTAACTTTTCTTTCCCAATCTTTTCCTTAAAATAAATTACAGTGTGTGCAGTGGCAGTAAGGAATTGCTTGGAGTGTCAGCAGCATTCACAACTGAAAACTAGGGGAGATAAAGCCTTGAAAACAATACATAGCTTTATTCCCTTAGGGAAATCTGCAGCAAAGGTAAGTATACAGATTAATTTTCAAAAAGCATATTCCTATTTTACAATTAAGTTTTTAAATTTCATTTCAACATAAAGTTAAATCTGGCAGAGATTAAAATAGTTACTTTAGGCCTGGACGTAACATTCAAATATTTGTGTTTAAATATACAGTAAAGATTTGTTTATACTCAATCTTGTCTGCTTTTTCAAATGTTTACTTTTCTTGTTTCTGTGATACCTTTTCCTTCAAATATGTCATTTTTTTCCTGCATGCCATCTTTCTCTACCCCACTTTCCAACCCCCCAAAGAAGAAAGAAGTATACACACAAAAAAAGTGGGGAAAGGAATGGTATAGCTTTGCTTCTCTGGTTCTTGGAATACTGTGTTTATTTTTAAAGAGTATTTGTGTAGTGTGTGTGTGTGTGTGTGTGTGTGTGTGTGTGTGTATGTATATATATATATATATGTACAATTTTTTTTTTTTATTCTTAAAGAGCCCAGTGGACATTGTGACTGGTGGTATATCTCCAGTAAGAGACCTTGACAGGCTTCTACAGGACATGGATATTAATCGGCTTAGGGCAGTTGTTTTCAGAGACATAGTAAGTTACAATATTTCTTTAACATACTCTCTTAACTAATGCATATTTCCTCTTAGACTTAATATATTGAGATTAAAACTTCTTTGTGATATAAAATAGTGTAGCAGAGATAGAAAGGTTAGAAACCAGTTCTTTTGACATTGATTTTAGAAACATAGAATATTAGAAACGATAGTCTACATAAAGGGAGCTATTAAATTAGTGTAATCTTATTAAAAGGAATAATGCATTATTACATAGTAAGTACTCTAAGTGCTATACATGTACTCATTAAGTCTAACCACTTTTGAGCTGTACTATTGTAATTTCCATTTTTTTTTTTTTTTGAGACGGAGTTTCGCTCTTGTTACCCAGGCTGGAGTGCAATGGCGCGATCTCAGCTCACCGCAACCTCCGCCTCCTGGGTTCAGGCAATTCTCCTGCCTCAGCCTCCTGAGTAGCTGGGACTATAGACACGCGCCACCATGCCCAGCTAATTTTTTGTAGTTTTAGTAGAGACGGGGTTTCACCATGTTGACCAGGATGGTCTCGATCTCTTGACCTGGTGATCCACCCGCCTCGGCCTCCCAAAGTGCTGGGATTACAGGCTTGAGCCACCGCGCCCGGCCTGTAATTTCCATTTTATAGATGAATAAATATTAGGCACATAGAGCTTGAGTAACATCTATCTCTAGCTATCGTTGATAGACAGTGATAAAATCAGGATTCAAACCCAGCAGTATTAATTCTAAAATTGATGCTCTGAATGTAATAAAATGTTCATTTCCCAGCAGTATTATTTCTAAAATTGATGCTCTGAATGTAATAAAATGTTCAACTTCTGAATGGCATATTATTTTACTGAATATTGGATATTTTTTCCTCAAAGGTATACTAATGTGATAAAAAGGTGCATGATGATGTTGCTCTCAGTTTGGTGGTTTTGATGTCTTGAAGATGAAAAACAGTTTTGTTTCAGCTGATTTTGATAGAAAATGTGCTAATTCTCAGGTAGACAGTTTAAAGTTATATAGAAAGTGTGAAGATGAAAGTAAAAATAATTTGTAATTGCAGTCATCAGCATTTGGAATATTATCATTAGTAAATATTTGTTAAACCCTTACTATATATTTTACATATATATTTCTTATAAACTTTCTAATCTCAATTTTTCTTTTTCCAACTCTTTTTTCAATAGTTTGGTTCTCTTTAGTTCTTGACTAGGTTTTTATACACATATAGAACTTATAGTATTATCACTACTTAATAGTATTGAATACTAACTGTGTATTAAACATAATACTGGATGCTCTTATCAGGGGTTCCCAACCCGCTGGCCACTGACCTGCACTTAGGCCGCACAGCAGAAGGTGAGCAGAGAGTGAGGAGCGAAGCTGAGCTCTGCCTCCTGTCAGATCTGCAGCAGCATTAGATTCTCATAGGAGCACGAACCCTACCATGAACTGTGCATGCCAGGGATCTTGGTTGCGTACTCCTTATGAGAATCTAATGATAAATGTAATGTGCTTGAATTATTTGAAACCATGCCCCCCACCTCCACCTCATGCCTTACCCCCATAGGTTCGTGGAAAAATTGTCTTCATTGTGAAACCAGTCCCTAGTGCCAAAAAGGTTGAGTGTCGCTGCTCTATATGTATTCTCTTGTTTAATTCTCACAATAATACTATGAGGAAGTTAGCAATATTTGATTAAGTAATATGCTTAAGATTATACAATTAGTAAGAGGTGAAAGTGAATATAGGACTTAGGGACTTTTGATCTCTTTCAGGGCTCCTGAAATTTTCATCTTAATTAAAAGGCCATATCGCCATCCTAGATCTCAGTTCTCTAGTAACTGTTGTTATTCCTTCAATTAAGAAGCCATCAACTTTCCCCCCCCCCCGGAAACCTTTGAATGTGGTCAATTTGAGGACCAAATGTTGCTATTTTATCCTCTGTCCATATTTTTTCATTGAGCAGGTTCTGAGTATATTGTTCGTAACTTTATATTTCCTAGAATGATCTTTAAAAATATAGTATTAACCACATGTGGTAGTACATGCCTATAGTCCTACCTACTTGGGAGGCTGAGGTGGGGAGGGTCGCTTGAGCCCAGGAGGTCAAGGTTACTGTGAGCTATGATTGTGTCAATACACTCCAGCCTGGGTGACAGAGTGAGACCCTGTCTCTTCAAACAAACAAACCCAAAGAGTGGAATAGATGATGTTACTCTTTTTCTTTTAGAATTCTCTAATAGCATTTTTTAGTGCATAAATGGAATCTGAACTCCTCACAGTGTCTCTGGATGATTTGGCTCTTGCAGGACCTTCTAAACAGTTATTATATCACAATATTCTGCAAACAGAATTAGAATATCTCTTTTATTATATGATTACTGAAAGTCATAAATAATTTTAAGTATTTTGTAATTATAAAAGTTATATAATCATTTTATAGGAGTTTTAGAAAAAAGAAAACACTATATTTTACATCCTAGAGTTTAGCCTCTTTGGGAACAAAAGGAAACTTTGATGAAAAAGGAAATGATCTAAGATTGAGGACATAAAGAAATTACTACCTTGAGATTAAGAGCTAAGGTTTTTAATCACCCTAATCTGAGTTCAGATTTGCTTTTTTACATACACTATATGTCCTTAAGTAAGTTGCTTCTTTAAGCCTTTTCTTATTCAAGTTTGCTAATAAATACATATGAAATACATAGCACAGTGCCTGGCTTACAGTAAGTATTCAATAAATGACAGCTACAATGGAAAGCAAATCTATTTCAGGAGTTAGGATTTAAATATAAAAGATTTATGGGATATTTTTTATTTGAGGCCAACAATTAGGCATATACTGTAAACTGTGTGGTAGTTAGTAAACATTGAACATATTAATGGGCTAAGAAAGGATTTAGATTGATATAACTAATTTGTAACAGACTAAGAAGTTAAGGACAAGTAAATTATTTGCCTGCATTTTGAATATTAATATCATTAGCAGCAGTTATTACAACAGATGGCAGAATTGTGTGGCAGAAGAACATGGGTATGTCTAGAGAAAAGGGGTGGTTTATAAAAAAGACAAATGTGCCTTTATTTTTTCCAATAAGACTAAGAAGTTATTACACATGGACCTGCAAAATACCAGAGATCACAAATATGTCAAAGAATTGAATCAAGTCGATATATTCAAATTGAGCCTATCTTCTTTTTTCTGAAATTGATTATAACCAAAACTTTTGACATTAAGTATTAACTGTTGGTCTAATTTGTACCATTAGTTTCCATTTATAGTCATACCTCATTTTATTGTACTTTGCTATTGCACATTGCTGATTGCTGGATTTTTTTTACAAATTTATGGTTTTTGGCAACCCTGTGTTGAGCTAGTCTATCTGTGCCATTTATCCAACAGCATGTGCTTACTTTATGTCTTTATGTCGTATTTTGGTAATTGTTACAATATTTCAGCGTTTTTATTATTATTATTTATCTGTTATGGTGATCTGTGATCAGTAATCTTTGGGGTTACTATTGTAATTGTTTTAGGGCACCACAAACCACACCCATTTAAAACAGTGAACTTAATCGATAAATGTTGTCTGTGTTCTGACTGTGCTACCAACTGGCCATTCCCATCTCTCCCACTCTCCTTGGGAAGGGCCATTCCCCTGTTTCTCTATTCCCTGAGATACAACAGTATTGAAATTAGGCCAATTATAGCCCTACAGTGGCCTGAAGGGTTTAAGAGAAAGGAAAAGTTGCATGTCTCTCACTTTAAATAAAAAGCTAGAAATGATTAAGCTTAGTGAAGATGATATATCAAAAGCCTATACAGGCCAAAAGCTGGACTTCTTGTGCCAAACATTTAGCCAAGTTGTGAATGCAAATACAGATCATTAAAGGAAATTAAAAGTAAATGATTGCTCCAGTGAGCAAATGACTGATAAGACAGTGAAACAGCTTTATACTGTTGAGTTGAAGAAAATTTTAGTGGTCTTTATAAAAGATCAAACCAGCCACACTATTTGCTTAGGCCAGAGCCTATTTCAGATAATGTCCTAACTCTCTTCAATTCTGGGAAGGCTAAGAGAAGTGAGGAAGCTGCAGAAGAAAAGTGAAGCTAGCAGAGGTTCTTTCATAGGTTTAAGGAAGGAAGCTGTCTCCATATCAGAAAAGTACAAGGTGAAGCAGTAAGTTCCGAAGACTTAGCTAATAAATTGAGGAAGGTGGCTACACTAAGCAACAGATTTTCAATGTGGACAAAACATCTTTTATTGGAAGATGATACCATCCTATAATGTTCCTGTCTACCAAGAAGTAAATGCCTGGCTTCGGTGTTACAAAGGATAGGCTGATTCTCTTGTTAGGGAGTCATACAGCTGGTGACTTTAAGTTGAAGCCAATGCACATTTACCATTCTGAAGATCCTAGGACCTTTAAGAATTACACTATATCTACTCTGCTTATGTTTTGTAAAGGGAATGACAAAGCCTAGGTAATAGTGCATCTGTTTATAGCACGGCTCATTGGATATTTTAAGCCCACTATTGAGACCTGCTGTTAGAAGAAAAGAGTCTTTTCAAATTACTACTTATCATTGATAATAAACATGGTCACCCAAGAGCTCTGATCAGATATACAAGTTGATTCATGTTATTTTCTTGCTTGTTAGTGAAATATTCATTCTGCATTACATGGATTAAGGGTCATTTTGACTTATTTAACAAATACTTTGTCTTATTTTTAAGATGTACATTTTATTAGGCTGTAGCTGCTATAGATAGTAAATCCTTTGATGGATCTGGGCAAAGTAAATGGAAAGTCTTCTGGAATTGATTCACTGTTGTAGATACCATGAAGAACACACATGATTCATGGGAAGAGATCAACATATCAATGTCAATAGGAGTTTGGAATAAGTTGGTTCTAACTCTCATGGATGACTTTGAGGAGTTAATGATTTCCATGGAGGAAGTCACTGCTGATGTGGTGGAAGTAGCAAGAGAATCAGAATGAGAAGCAGAGCTTAAACATGTGATGGAATTGCTACAATCTCATGATAATACTCTAAGGAATGAAGAGTTGCTTCCTATGGATAAGCAAAGAAAGTGGTTCCCTGCAATGGAATCTACGCATGATGAAGATACTGTGAACATTGCTGAAATGACAACAAAGAATTTAGAATATTACCTAAATGTATTTGATAAAGCAATGGTAGGGTTTGAGAGGATTGATTCCAGTTCCAAAATAAATTATCCTGTGAGTAAAATGCTGTCAAAAGGCACTGCTTGCTACAGAAAAATCTTTTGTGGCAAAAGTTTGTTGTCTTATTTTAAGAGACTGCTACAGTTACCACCCTCACCCATCAGTCAACATCTATGAACATGGAGACAAAACCTTCCAATAGCAAAAAGATTATTGTTCACTAAAGGGTCAGATAATTGTTAGCATTTTTAAACAATAAAGTATTTTTAAATGAAAGTGTGTGTAGTATTTTTTTTAGATATAATGCTATTGTACAATTAATAGATTAAGTATAGTGTAAATGTAACTTTTATATACACTTGGAAACCAAAATATTTGTGTGACTCGCTTTATTGTTATAACCATTTTATTGCAGTGGTCCGGAACTAAACCTGTGATATCTCCACGGTATGCCTGTATTTATCTGTTAGGGAACAGTGTTCTTCATGTTCTTATTTTAGATTTACCTTCTGCTTGAGCCTTTGGTTTTCAGAGTTTGATAAATAAATTTGAGTTTTTTCTTTACATTAAGTTCTAACTTACTTGGGAAAGTTAGTAGAATAGTGATGTGTGTAGGTTCTCCTTAAAGATAGGGAATTTGACTAGATGAAGAGGTCAGTGAGATGACCTGTAGAGCGGTAATGAAACCTGGGCCCCTTTAAGAGGTCAGTCTAGTTTGTCTTTTTCTTTCTCACAGATACTTTATTTTTAATCCTGATACATAACTGTACGATTTAAAATACTCTCAGCTGGGCACAGTGGCTCACACCTGTAATCCCAGCACTTTGGGAGGCTGAGTTGGGTCAATCACCTGAGGTAGGGAGTTCGAAACCAGCCTGGCCAACATGGTAAAACCCCATCTCTTAAAAAAAAAAAAAATACTCTCAAGAATTCCTTTGTGGTCAGGTGTTGGAGCTCACACCTATAATCCCAGTGCTTTGGGAGGCCAAGGCAGGAGGCCTGAGTTACATAACAAGACTGTCTTTTCAAGAAATTAAAAAACAAAAATTAGCTGGGAGTGTGGTGTATTCCTGTAGTCCTAGGAGGCTGAAGTGAGAAGATCTCTTGGGCACGGGAGTTCAAGGATATAGTGAGCTATGATTGTGCCACTGTACTCCAGCCTGGGAAACAGACTGAGACCCTGTCTTGAAAAAGAAAAGAAGGAATTCCTTTGGCATCCTACTCTGTGTCTGATAGTTTCAGTTTTTTCTCCTGCATGTTTATTTTTTAGCACTTTTAATGTGATATTTTACGTATTTTAGTTTTTATGATTAGAGGTAAAGATAACCAGTTATCCTCATATAGTTGTTGTTTGTTTGTTTTATTTTTTGAGACAGAGTCTCAGTCTGTGGTCCAAGCTGTAGTGCAGTGGTGGGATCTTGGCTCACTGCAACCTGCGCCTCCTGGGTTCAAGTGATTCTCCTACCTCAGGCTTCTGAGTAGCTGGGATTACAGGCATGCACCACCATGCCTGGCTAATTTTTGTATTTTTAGTACAGATGGGGTTTCACCATGTTGGCCAGGCCAGTCTCAAACTCCTAACCTCAAGTGATCCGCCTGCTTTGGCCTTCCAAAGTGCTGGGATTATAGGTATGAGCCACCAAATCTGAACAGTTTTCATATAGTTATAATTACTATTTGTTTAATATTATATATTAGGACATATGTCTTTAGATTGAATAATTTTAAAAATGAGCTAGCTTCTCTATTTTCATGTTTTGCAAGTATAAAACCTCTCATTTAAAGACATTTTTCTAAGAGTCTTTGCCTAATGTTTGGTTAAGTAAGTATTAGTTATGTAAATAATGTATATTTTGTGTATATTGAAAGATTTGTGAACATGTTTTGAATTTAAACATTGTGATGTTAAATGTAGTTATTTTATGGTTACATAATCAACTCCTTTAATTTTTTTTCCAGGAGGATAGCAAACAAGCTCAATTCTTAGCCTTGGCAGTTGTATACTTTATCTCTGTTCTTATGGTCTCCAAGTACAGAGACATTTTGGAACCCCAAAATGAAAGGCATAGCCAGTCACTTACGGAAACTGGCAGTGAAAATGGGAATGTATCACTCTCTGGTAAGTTTGCATTTTCTGTTCCTTTGTACCAAAGTTCAAATAAATGTTACTTACTCCTGTTGGTTAAAATATTGATACTGGAATTTAAATTTATGTATATATTAAGTGAGAGCATACACATATTTTTATTAACTAAATGTTTTGGCTTGAATATAATTAATTGCAATTGGGATTTTTTGTTCTTTAAATGAACCATCTAATTAAAGATAAGTCAGAAAATGGTATCTTATACAAAAAAAGAGTTGAAAAATTTTATTGACTTCATTTGGTGTGAAGAATCACTAACGCATATTCTTTTATGAGAGACAGACTTGTTAACAAGTAACTGTAATAGTTGGAGTTTTGAAAGTAGTTGCCAATTATAGAAATATGGTTAGTTAAGTCACTGTTGCAGTTATAGAAGTACCTGCCACCCAAAGGAGGCAATTTATTATTCATTCAATATTCATTCAGCATCCACTGGGTACTTGGGTATATATTTATGACCAAAACAAAACAAAAAATCTCTATCCTTGTTGAGCTTATATTCTAATGGGAGGAGACAGAAAATATGTATATGTTATAGGTAAATTGTATAGTATTTTAGAAGGTGGTAAAAGTGCTAAAAAAAATAATAAACAGGATGAAAATATCAGGAATGACTAGCAGTTATTGGGTATGGAGTTTTCTCTGAGGGAAATGAGAATTCATTGGAGGATTTTGAGTACAGGAGTTAGAATTTACGTTTTTAAAAGTAACTCTGGTCGGGGCATGGTGGCTCACGCCTGTAATCCCAGCACTTTGGGAAGCCAAGGTGGCCAGATCACTTGAGGTCAGAAGTTGGAGACCAGCCTGGCCAACATGGTAAAGCCCCATCTCTACTAAAAATACAAAAATCAGTTGGGCGTGGTTGTGGGTGCCTGTAATCCCATTTCTTAGGAGTCTGAGGCAGGAGAATTGCTTGAACCCGGAGGCAGAGGTTGTAGTGAGCAGAAATTCTGCCACTGTACTCCAGCCTGGGTGACAGAGTTAGACTCTGTTTCCCCCGCCCCCCAAAAAAGTAACTCTGTATTCTGTGTTGAGGATATACCATTGAGAGCAAGATAATCAGTGTTTTTGGCTGGGTATTGCTGTTTTAACACCTTACCCTGCAGCTTGGTGACCCTAAGGCCACAACCATTTTAGTCTTTCTTTCATGATTCCTTGAATTAGATTTGGATACGGCATAGTGGGCATGGTTTATCCCTGTTTCAGATGATGTTTGCTGGGTCTGGAAAATCTGAGATGACTTTTCTAATAGCGTACATATAGTGCCTCAGCTGGGATGGCTCCAAGAGCTGGGAGTGGCTAACTGAAACAGCTGAGCTGGGGTTATATATCCGCAGCCTTGAACTGCTGGTTTCCTTCATTAGTTTGGAGAGCATCTTTGTCTCCATATGGTCTCTCTACATGTTCTTTCCAGCAAGGTAGATCAGAAATAAGCCACATTTCTTAAAGAGCTGTTCAGAAATTCTGGGAATGCAAGGACTGCCAGACTTTTTTTTTTAAATGGAGTCTTGCTCTGTCGCCAGGCTGAAGTGTAGTGGCGCAATCTTGGCTCACTGCAACCTCTGCTTCCTGGGTTCAAGCGATTTTTTCGCCTCAGCCTCCCAAGTAGCTGGGATGACATGCCCACACCCAGCTAATTTTTATATTTTTAGTAGAGACAGGATTTCAACCATGTTGGCCAGGATGCTCTTGATCTCCTGACCTTGTGATCCGTCTGCCTCAGCCTCCCAAAATACTGGGTTATAGGTGTGAGCCACCATGCCTGGCCTTTTCTTAAAACATGGGCCCACTGCTGCTGTTTCTGCCATATTCTCTTGGTTATTGTCAGTCAAGCCTAGCCCAGATTCAAGGGCTTATCAAGGGATGAATACCAGGAGACATGGGGTAGTAGTGTTGGGGTTCAGGGGTTTATGGGAGCCCTCAGTTCTCGAAAGTTCTTGGTCTCCTGCTCTCTCAGGAATGAGAGAGGGGACCACAGTAGGTGTGCTTGTAAAGTAAAATACTGGACCCCAAACAGAGTTTGTGAAAAGTGATTTTATTTAGGTACAGAAAAAGAAAAAGGAGAAGAGGAAAACTTCCACGAAGAGTGTGGAAGGGGACACCAGAGGGGAAATCTGGCCTGGTATGGGGACAAGGACTTTTAACCTGGGAGGAATTCTCTCCTTCTCCAAGCCTCCCCACTCTGGCCAATGAAAAGAGTTCCTTTAAACTTCCACTGGAATGATTGACTTTTGACCCTTTCCCACGCCCAGGAAAATTAAAACAGATACTATTAAATCTCCCGGATGGAGAGAGATGGGAGTGGGGCATGGTGCTGAGAAGTTCTTGCCCTTAAACCTATGCCTCCTTGTGGACCCTGGAAAGAGAACACATTCCCTTAGTAGTATTATTAAAACAACCCTCTTCCACAACCAGTTAGGAAGATATTGCAGTAATCAGTAATCCAGGCAAGTGTTTATGACAGGATGGAACACGTTGGTAACTGTAGAGTTGATAAGAGACAGTCAGATTGTGGATATGTTTTAGTGGTAGAAAAAACAGGATTTTAAAATATCAGGTGTACATTTTGTCAACAAAAAAAGGTAGTCATAAATGATTACAAGATATAGTGGAATAGATTAAAGGTGAAAGATTTTCAGGGAAAGATAGAGAAGAAATTTAGTTTTCAATATGTTGAGTTTGAGATGTTTTTAGACATATAAGAGAAGGTGTAGGGTAGCAGTTATATTTAATAGTTTCACTTTTTTGTCTGGGGGGATATAGTGGTATTTAAAACTTGGAGAATGAATGAGATCACCAAGGGACTAAATATAGATACAAAACGTAAGAGGAACAAGGACTGAACCCTGTGTCCCTTCAACTTAAGAAATCAGGGAGAAAAAGAGGTGAAGGATGTTAAGAAGGTACAATCAGTGAGATAGTACAAGGAAAATAAAAAGAGCATGGTATCCTGCAAGCCAAGGAAAGAAAGCATTGTCTAGTTTGAGGGAATAATCAGCTGGTGCCGTTATGTGAAGTCCTATTAGGACTGAGAACTGAGAACTGACCATTGGATTTTTTAGCAAGATGCAGATTTTTTGGTGATCTTGATAAGAGCATTTTTGCTAGAATGGGTTGAAACCCTGATTAAAGGCAGTGAGAATTAAACAGAGAGAAAAGGAGGTATTCCTTTTGAACTAGATTTTAAGGATCATTGAATTATTTATGCATGTAGAAGGGGTAACAAGTTTTCCAGCTGCAGTAACCACATTTAATGTAGGGCTTTTTAGTTTATCTTAAAGATTGTGGACTTGGGCCGGGTGTGGTGGTATATATCTGTAATCCCAGCACTTCGGGAGGCCGAGGTGGGCAGATTGCTTGAGCTTAGGAGTTTGAGACCAGCCTGGGCAACATGGTGAAACCTCATCTCCACAAAAAAATAGAAAAATTAGCCGGATGTGGTGGTACACACCTGTAGTCTAAGTTACTTGAGAAACTTAGGTGGGAGGATTGCCTGAGCCCAGGATGTCAAGGCTGCAGTGAGCCTAGATCACATCACTGCACTCCAGCCTGGGCAACAGACTGAGACACCCTTCCGCCCCCACTCTTTCACACACACACACACACACACACACACACACACACACACACACCCAAAAAAGATTGTATACTTTTTTTTACAGGCCAATGACTTTAACCTTTTGTTGCTACCCATAAGTTTAGATAATTTTTGTAAGTATTTTATTTTTTATTTTATTATACCATCTATCTTGTTAATAGGCACATCCACTCAGTACATTTTATAGAATATGTAATTAGTTTTTGCTTTTTTAGAACATGATGTAGTTCATAATTCAAAACAGTAGATAGCTATTAGGATTCAATATACCTTTTAAAAATTATTTCTAAATTTTTGTTTGTTTATTTCTTCTGTTTCTGGATATGATATAGAAATTGTACCAGCAGCATTCAGCACTTTAACTACGACATCAGTGGAAGAATCTGAAAGCACATCATCTGCTCGAAGGAGGGACTCAGGCATTGGGGAAGAAACAGCCACTTGTTTAGGAAGCCATGTGGAAGTAACTCCTCACACAGCACCTCCTGGTGTCAGTGCAGGCCCAGATGCAATCAGTGAGGTACTATCTACTCTTTCTTTAGAAGTCAGTAAGTCTCCAGAAACCAAAAATGATAGAGGAAATGAGTTGGACACTAAGGCTACACCATCAGTTTCAGTTTCAAAAACTGTCAATGTGAAAGACATTCTCCGAAGCTTGGTTAACATACCACCAGATGGAGTCACAGTGGATCCTGCCCTTCTGCCACCAACCTGTCTTGGAGCCCTTGGTGATCTCTCTGTGGAACAAACTGTGCAGTTTAGATCATTTGACAGGTACTGAAAATAGTTTTTCATTTGGTATGTTTCTACATCTGACCAATAACATGGGGGTTAGGGATGCTGACCTCCTGTGTAGTCAAAAATATACATATAACTTTTCACTGCCCCAGAACTTAGCTACCAATAGCTTGTGTTTATCAGAAACTTTACTGATAACATGAACAGTTGATTCACACATATTTTGATTGTTATATGTATTTTATACTATACTCTTAAAGTAAGCTAGAAAAAAGACCATGTTATTAAGAAAATCATAAGGAAGGCCAGGCATGGTGGCTCATGCCTGTAATCCCAGCACTTTGGGAGGCTGAGGTGGGTGGATCACCTGAGGTCAAGAGTTCAAGACCAACCTGACCAACATGGTGAAACCCTGTCTCTACTAAAAATATAAAAATTAGATGGGCATGCTGGTGTGTGCCTGTAATCCCAGCTACTCAGGAGGCTGAGGCAGGAGAATTGCTTTAACTCAGGAGGGGTGGAGGTTGCCATGAGCCAAGATTGCGTCATTGCACGCCAGCCTGGGCAACAAGAGCTAAATTCTGTCTTAAAAAAAAAAAAAAAAGAAACAAAAAAAAAGAAAAAAAAAAAAAAGAAAAATCATAAGAAAGAAAAAAATACATTACTGTTCATCAGTGGAAGTAAATCATCATAAAGATCTTCATCTTTCCTGTCTTCATGTTGAGTATCCTGAGGAGGAGGAGGAAGAAAAGAGGTTGATCTAGGTGTCTCAGGGGCAGGTGAGGTAGCAGAGGTGGAGAAACTGAAAGGGGAAGCAGGAGAGGCAGGCACACTTGGTGTACGTTTATAGACATGCATTGCAATTTCTTTCTGACCTTTTTGCTTTTTTGTTTGTCTAAAAATGTTTCTCTATGGTACCAAACCTTCTTTCACCATTTGCTTTAGTTTCAGTGCCTGTATCATAGAAGAGTCTATGTCATAAAATAAGTTAAAAGCAGTCTTGAATTGTTAGAACCCTTCTGCTAGATTGTCTAATGTCAGTTCATTTTCTGGTACTGCTTCTTCTGTGTCTTCCTTATCATCTAATACTGATTTAGATGTTCTTGTCTTTATCAAGTTGTTTTCCCTCTGTTGATCCCTCTGTTAGTTCTCGTGGTATCTGTTCTTAAATTTCTCCAAGATTCGTATCTTGAAACCCTTCACCCCTCACCTTTTTGTCATACCCATAATCTCTCATGATTTTCTTGATTAGTTCTGTCATAAATCCTGTGAAGTCATGCATAACACCTAGACACAGTCTTCTCTAGGAGGAATTTAGTGTTTCAAACTTGATGGTTTCCACAGCTTTTTCTGTAACAAGTATCTTCAGTGGTGTAATCCTTCCAGACATTCATGATGTTCTGTTGGGTTCTCTTCCATAGTGTTGACAGTTGTTTCCTAAGAATACCATGTGTAATGAACCATAAAAGTCTTTGTGACCTCCTGTTCTAGAGGCTGAATTAAAAAAGTTGTGTTTGAGGGCAATTAATCTACTTCAACACCCTCAGTTTTGAACTCATGGAGTTCTGGGTGGTCAAGGGCATTATCCAATAGCAAAAGAACTTTAAAAGTTAATATCTTACTGATAAGGTACTTTCTGACTTTAGGTACAAAGTATCAGTGGAAACCAATCCAGAAAAAGGGTTCTCGTCGTCCAGGACTTCTTGTATAACCAACAGAGTTGCAGCTGGTGTTTGTGTTTTCCTTTCAAGGCTCAGGGATTAGCAGCTTTGTATTAATGGATAAGGGCAATCCTGATGATAAACCCAGCTGCATTTGCACAAAACAGTAGAGTTAGCCTGTCTCTTACTGTCGTAAGTCCTCGTGCTCACTTCTCTTCCTTGCTAATAAATGTGCTTTGTGGCTTCCCTGCCATGCTCCCCCATCCCCTCCCCCAGGTTACTTTTGTCTGCATTACAAACCTGATCAGGCTGATCCTTTCTCCTAAATGATTTTCTTAATGATGTCTAGGAACTCATCTGCTCCCTCTTGGTTGGCAGAAGCTGCTTCTCCTGTTATCTTGACATTTTTTTTTTTTTTTAAAGCCAAACCTCTTTCTCATATTATCAAATCATCCTTTGCTGGCATTAAATTTAGCTTTAGTTCCTTCGTTACTTTAAGTTGACGTAATGACTTTAGTTTTTCTCGAATCATGTCAGAGTCTATAAGTATGCCTTTCTTATAGCAACCCTGCATCCACATAAAAGCTGCATTTTCAGTGCAAGATAAAGATATTTCACAAAAAGTGCAAGTTTTTTTTTTTTTTTTTTTTTGCCTTCTGGTGTCACTGTAGTGACAACTTTGCCCATTTCTTTTTCTTTTGTTACAGTGGTCCTTATGCTGAATTAATTTCTTTGGAAATGGTGGGCAACCATAGCTGCAGACCTCAATCTACAGTACATATCAAGCAATTCAACTTTTTCTTGTAATGTCATGACATTTCACTGCTGCTTGGGAGCATGTCCAGAATTGCTAGTGGCACTTTATGTGGGACCCATTATGTTATTAAATGTTTAATGCACAAAACATGATGAAAAATATGTGAGAACTGGGAGAGATCACTTTTACTGTGATACACAGTTTACTAGGGAGATGAACTTCCCAGCACATTGGGATGCCAAGGAGGGTGGATCATCTGAGGTCAGGTGTTTGAGACCAGTCTGGCCACGATAGTGAAACCCTGTCTCTACTAAAAATAGAAAAAAAATTATTTGTGTGTGGTGGCAGGTGCCTATTATCCCAGATACCTGGGAGGCTGAGGCAGGAGAATCGCTTGAGCCTAGGAGGTGGAAGTTATAGTGAGCTAAGACTGCGCCATTGCACTCCAGCCTGGGCAACAAGAACAGAACTCTACCCCTGCAAAAGAGAGAGAGAGAGAGAGAGATGGATTGCACGCTCTGAGACGATTACCATCACACAGTCTTTTAAGTGATGCTCACAACACTGGAGCTCAATGCAATTGTGGCAGGAAGTAGCTATGACATTTTTACAGTACTACAGTATGGATTGTTACTTTTAATACAGTTGTGTTTTAGTAATGAAGTTTACATTTCTCTTAACTGCAGATGGTACCATGTATTATAATTGTGTGTGTAAATTTTAAAGTATTTTAACTTATTTTTGTATCCTCTGAGATTTTTCATTTTATTAAATTTTGTTTTGTCTTGGTGCCAGTGGCTCCCACCTGTAATTCCAGTATTTTGTGGGGCTGAGGTGGGAGGATTGCTTGAGCCCAGGAATTTGAGACCAGCCTTGGCAACATGGTGAGATTTTTTTTTTTTTTTTTTTTGAAATGGAGTCTCTTTCTGTTGCCCAGGCTGGAGTGCAGTGGTGCAATCTCAGCTCAGTGCGACTTCCACCTCCTCAGTTCAAACAGTTCTCCTGCCTCAGCCTCCTGAGTAGCTGGGATTACAGGTGCATGTCACCACGCCTGGCTAATTTTTGTATTTTTAGTAGAAATGGGGTTTCACCATGTTGGCCAGGCTGGTCTAGATCTCCTAACCTTGTGATCCACCCACCTCGTCCTCCAAAAGTGCTGGGATTATAGGCGTGAGCCACATTACCTGGTGGAGATTTTAAAATAAAAAAATTAGTTGGGCATGGTGGTGTGTGCCTGTAGTCTCAGCCACTCAGGAGGCTGAGGCAGGAGTTTGACACTACAGTGAGCTGTCTTCATACCACTGTACTGCAGCCTGGATAGAGCGAGACCCTGTCTCAAAATTTTTTTTTTTTAAAATTGATGCATAATGAGTGGGATTTATTCTGGGAATGCAAGAATGGCTGAACATATGCAAATTGATCAATGTGATACATATCAACAGAATGGAGGACAGAAATAATATAATCATTTCAATTGCTGTTGAAAAGCATTTGATAAAATTTACTATTCCTTCATGATAAAAACCCTCAAGAAACTGCACATAGAGGGAACATACCTCAACACAATAAAAGCTGTAAACAACAGATCCACAGTGAGTATCATGGAACAGAGAAAAACTGAAAGCCTTTTCTCTAACATCTGGAATGAGATAAAGATGCCCACTTTCATTACTTTTATTCAACATAGTACTGGAGGTCCTAGGTAAAGCAATCAGTAAGAGAAAGGAGTGGCATTTAAATTGGAAAGGAAGAACTCAGTTGTTTGCAGATGATATGATCTTATGTTTAGAAAAACCTCAAGAGTCCATGAAAACTATTATAAATGGTAAATTCAGTACAGTCGCATGATAAAAATTAGCATACAGGCCGGGCGCGGTGGCTCAAGCCTGTAATCCCAGCACTTTGGGAGGCCGAGGCAGGTGGATCACGAGGTCAAGAGATCGAGATCATCCTGGTCAACATGGTGAAACCCCGTCTCTACTAAAAATACAAAAAATTAGCTGGGCATGGTGATGCGTGCCTGTAATCCCAGCTACTCAGGAGGCTGAGGCAGGAGAATTGCCTGAACCCAGGAGGCGGAGGTTGCGGTGAGCCGAGATCGCGCCATTGCACTCCAGCCTGGGTAACAAGAGCGAAACTCCGTCCCCCCCACAAAAAAAAATAATAATAATTAATTTAAAAAATTAGCATACAAAATCAGTATCATTTCGATATGCTAACAGTGAACAATCTGAAAAAAATTAAAAAAAGTAATCCAATTTACAATTGCTACAAATAAAATAAAATTCCTAGGAATAAACAACCAAATAAGTGAACGATTTCTTAATGACAACTATAAAACATTGATGCAAAAAAATAAAAAGGATTCCCAAAATGAAAGCTATTTCATATTTGTGGATTGGAAGAATTAATAATGTCAAAATGTTGATACTACCCAAAGCAATATACAGATTCAGTGCAATCCCTATCAAAATACCAATGACATTCTTCACAGAAATAGAAAAAATATTCCTAAAAACTATATGGAAACCACAGAGACCCAGAATAGCCAAAGCCATCTTGAGCAAAGAGAGCAGAACTTCAAATTATACTATAAAGCTGTAATAACCAAAACAGCATGATCCTGTCATGAAAACAGATACATAGATCTATGGAACAGAATAGAGAACTCAGAAATAAATCCGCACATCTACAAGTGAACTCATTTTTGACAAAGGTGCCAAGAATATGCAATGGGGAAAGGACAGTCTTCTCGGTGGCACTGAGTAAATTATATATCCATATGCAGAAGAATGAACAACTTTATCTCTTGCTATATACAACAATCAATTCAAAATGTATTAAAGACTTAAATCTATGTACTGAAACTATGAAACTACTGAAAGAAATCATTGGAGAAACTCTCCAGGACATTAATCTGGGCAGATTTCTTGACTGATGCCCCAAAAGCACAGGCAGCCAAAGCAAACATGGACAGATGACATCATATCAAACTACAGAACCTCTGCATAGCAGAGAAAACAATCAACAAATTGAAGACACAACCCACACACTGGGGGTTATATAATAACCTTATATATTCTGGTTATTAAGTCTCTTGTCAGTCAGCTATCCAACTGACAAAGGATTTAATAACGAGACTATATAAGGACTCAACCAACTCTATAGGAAGGAATGTAGTAATAATAATTTTAAAACGTTACTAAATTTTAAATTTAACTTAAATTTTAAATTAAAGTTAGTTTGGCTAAAGAACAAATGTCAGACCATTATATGATAAGGTGCTCAACATCATTGATCAGAGAAATGCAAATCAAAACAATGAGATATCATCTCACTCCAGTTAAAATCACTTGTATCCAAAAGATAAGCAGTAACAAATGTTGGCAAGGATGTGGAGATAATGGAACCTTCATATACTGTTGTTGGAAGGTAGGTTACTACAACCACTAAGGGGAACAGTTTGGAGGTCCCTGAGACAACTAAAAATAGAACTAGTATGTGTTTCAGCAATTCCACTGCTAGGCGTATACTCCAAAGCAAGGAAATGCGTTTATGGAAGAGATGTCTGCACTCCTGTTTTTATTGCAGCGCCTTTCAAAATAGCCACGATTTGGAAGCAGTGTGTCTACCAAGAGATGAATGGATAAAGAAAATGGAGAATATATACAGACTGGAATATTATTCAGTCATAAAAAGTAACGAGGTCTTGTCATTTGGAACAACATAAATGGAACTAGAGAACATCATTGCGTTAAGTAAAATAAGCCAGGCACAGAAAGACAAACTTCACATATTCTCATTCATTTTTGGAAGCTAAAAATGACAACAGTTGAACTAATGGAAACAGAGGGTAGAATGGGTACTGTAAGGCTAGAAAGGGAACTGTAGAGTAGGAGGGAAGTCGACATGGTTAATGGGTGCAAAAATATAGTTAGATAGAATCCATATCTTTTTTTTTGGGGGGGCGGGGCATCGTTTTGCTTGTGTTACCCAGTCTGGAGTGCAATGGCGCTGTATCTCAGCTCACTGCAACCTCCACCTCCTGGGTTCAAGCGCTTCTCCCCGCTCAGCCTCCCGAGTAACTGTGACTACAGGTGCATGCCAACATGCCCAGCAAATTTTTTGTATTTTTAGTAGAGATGAGGTTTCACCATGTTAGCCAAGATGATCTTGATCTCTTGACCTTGTGATCTGCCGGCCTCTGCCTCCCAAAGTGTTGGGATTACAGGCATGAACCACCACACCTGGTGGAATATGTATTTTTTATAGCACAACAGGGTGATTACAGTCAGCAATAACTTATTGTTCATTTAAGAAATAACTAAAAGAGTATAATTGGAATGTTTGTAGCACAAAGAAATGATAAGTGCTTGAGGTGATAGATATCCTATTTACTCTGATGTGATTATAATTACATGCCTGTATCAAAATATTAAATATACTCCATAAATATATACACGTACTATGTGCCTATAAAATTAAAAAGAAATAACAGTGATATAATTTCCCTCAGTTAAATGAGCAGAGATTTTTAAAAAAATCACAGCTGGTATTTATGAGGATATGAAGAAACATGTTTTTTGCTGTTGTTGAGAGTGCATATTGCTACAGTTTATTGGAGGTAAATTGGCATGTTAATTAAAAATCAAAATATATAAACTTAATTCCACTCTGGAAGTTCATACAGAAGTAATAACCAAGTATAAAATATTTTCTGTAGGTTGAATTTTATTGATTTAATACCTATTGACCTTTTACTCTGTGAATATCCATTCTAAATGCATTTAGAATAGATAGATAACTATCTTTATTCCTACTTAAAAAATTTAGAAACTCAGACATAGGTAAGTTAAGTAATAACTTATGGCCTTATTGCTGTTACATGGTGGCACTAAAAAACCTGTCTCTTTTGAATGATTTACCTTGCTGCATTTCATAGCTAAATTGTTTTATAAAAGTGGAAAGTTGGCTTTTATAGCTTCCAATCTATAAATGCTTGGTTACATGTATTATTTTTTAAACACATAGTAAATACTATGGAATCATTTAAAGAGTAAAAGAACACTGTACAAAATGTTATTGAAGATATATATTTTTAAATGGAAAAAGCAGTGTCTGGTATAATTTGGAATATGTGATTATAACTCTTTTTTTTTTTTTTTTTTTTTTTTGAGATGGGGTCTCACTTTGTTGCCCAGGCTGAAGTGCAGTGGTGCGATCTTGGCTCATTGCAACCTCCGCCTCCCAAGTTTAAGTGATTCTTGTGCCTCAGCCTCCAGACTAGCTGGGATTATAGGTGTGTGCCACCATGCTCAGCTAGTTTTTGTATTTTTAGTAGAAATGGGGTTTTGCCCTGTTGTCCACGTTGGCCTCAAACTCCTGGCCCCAAGTAATCCAAAGTGTTTGGATTACAGGCGTAAGCCACTGCACCCAGCCTCAATTTTTATTTTATTTATTTTATTTTTGAGACAGTGTCTTGTTCTGCCACCCAGGCTGGAGTGCAGTGGCAATCATAGCTCACGGCAGCCTGGAACTCCTGGAATTAAGGGATTATCCTTCCTCAGACTCCTGAGTAGCTGGGACCACCATGTCCAGCTATTTAAAAAATTTTTTGTATATATGAGGTCTTGCTGTGTTGCCCAGGCTGGTCTTGAACTTCTGGCCTCAAGTGATCCTGCTGCATTGCACTCCCAAAGTGTTGAGATTCCAGGCATGAGCCACTGTGTCCTGTCTATTCTCAATTTTTATAATTTATTTATATTCATTAGTGTTAGATTGAGTACTCAAAAATATTTGTGAGGCTAAACTTTTAAATTTAATATATGTTATTAATATAGTTGCATTGTTTACTAATGATAAAAATTTTATATATTTTAGCATTTATTTCTTTTTTAAATAGTGTAGAAATTAAATTTGTGCCTTACTGATGTCTTCAAGTGAACAGATCATGAACATATTTAGGAAATCATGCTTAGGTAGTACATTTTAAGGGGTTTATTGAAATAGAAAGCAACAGATAATTTTGATGGTAGCATTTTCCAGGAGGTTCTGTGGAATTTAACATGTCTGGTATGCATTTAACAGTCTCTCATGGCAAGGAAACTGCTCTGTTTTTTACACCGTCCCCCCTGCCCCCGTTTTTTTTTCTTAGCTAGAGACACCTTTTGAAAAACTTTCATGCTGCCATGGGCTAGTGGAATATCTTTGGGAATTTCAAAGCATCCCTCTGATCATGTATTTATCTCAGGAATGCTATGTCAGAAATCACAACTCTCCTCATATCTTAAGAATTATCAGCTTCCAAGGAATAGCTGGAAAGTTTAGAGTAACAGCTACATGAATAAAACCTTGCTGAAAGCCTGCCAGGTTGTGGGCCTTTGTGAACGCAAAGGTGTTTGTGTTCATTCCCATGCCAAAATTCTTGCTGTTATCTAATTTGAAGATCCTCTCTGATGATTAGTGAATGCCAGGGATTTATCTTGATAAAGTTCAAGTACTGGTCTGGCTTTTCAACTGAATCCTTAAGGACTAAAGTGGTAGGCTGAAAGGCTCTTTTTTCCTTTAGTGAACTATTTGCTTGTTAAATAAAATAGCATTTATTTGAGGGATTGTGATATTTGAAACTGATAAATACGGAAATGGAACTTCTCAACTTTATTGATCTGGAAGGCATTGTTGCTATTTGCCTATTGTCAATAAATTAAAAGAAACTTTGAAACAAGTACTTCTTGTTCAGGGGGAGAAAGCACGAAAAAACCGATCAACAGTATTTTCATTTGTTCTGTGTGAGAGTTTAGGAAAATTACTACTTTCTCATTCATAAAATTAGCATAATAATATGTATTGCTAACCTCAAGGATTGTCATAAATAAAAATGTGATGATTTGTGTATGATCTTAAGCATGGTGCCCCACAAATATTAAGTATTCATAATGAGTTTATAAAGAAAAAAATGATAACAATTTTTATCTTTAATATTTGGGTTTATAATTTACAGTCTGGGAAACAAGCTTGCATAATTGTCTATCATTCAAATTCCTTATGCTAAAAAGTCTGAGCATTTTCTGCTAAAATTGATGTAGATACAAAAAATTCAAATAATTGTTCTAAAACATTAAAAAAGATTTTAATTTGTTTCTTAAAAAGAAACTTAAGCTGTAGCCTGAGAAAGCTGGCAGAAATATCCCTAGCACATTGCCTGCCATGTAAGCTCTTTAAAGTCCTAGATTATTTTTGTAAACTGTAGAACATGTTAATTTAGATTTATGTTTAACAAGATAAACCCGGTAAGCTAAAGATCTCCTCTGTTGAAGATTTTAGTCTTTTATGCTGAAACTTTATAATAATAATGACAATGATTGGCAAAGACAATGAAAATATTTCAAAATCTACCTACTGCTTAATATCCTTTTAATTGGATCATTGTAACTTTGGTTTTTCTTTGTTTTTGTGTAGCCTTAAACTGAAGCAGTATTATGTTAATTCCTTAGAATTGATTTGAATCAATAGGCGAATTTGGAAATTGATTAATTTTACTTCTCTTACATACTAATTATATAGCTATGTGAAAGAATGCAGCTTTTAAAAATTTATGATCAGATATATTTTTGTAATTTTATGGTAATATATATATATAATTTCGTATGTTAGTGATCTTTATTACTGTTGCTTATAGACGATTCTAAAATTATGTTTAGATGTTAATATGATTGTGGTGATAATTGTAGAACTTTGTGAACATACTAAAAATCTCTTAATTGTATACTTTTAGTGAATTGTATGATATGTAAATTATATCTCAAAACTTTTAAGAAAGGTCAACATGAGGAAACGTCAAATTTGAGGATCTAGTGTTAGATAAATCTAGATTTGCTTGGTAGTTCTGCCGTTTACTTTGGTTATTACTTCACCTTTCTGAGGTTTATATTTAAAATTTCTAAAAATTGAATTAATTTGTACTTTAGGATTACTTTGAGAATTGAATAATAATTCTTGGCATATTGTCAATGCTTCATTTATCTTACCTGCTATTACAATTTATAATTTTATATTACCTAGCAGGCAGGCAGGATTAAGAACAAGACATCTTGCAGAGGAGGCATATGTACAAAGCGTTGGAGTTGTGAAATAACACAATACGCTTAGCAACCATCAGAGCATGTTGAAGAAGTGTGTGAGGAATATGTAAAATGTAAATTCATATAGAAAGCCATACTTCTATCATTTCTGACAATAGGTGAAACATCTTGGACAATAAATATTTGCTGAACTGAATAAAAGAATAAGACCTTATTAGTGACTGAAACATTAACAGCAATAGGCTAAAGGATTAGAAATGAAGTTGAGTTCTTTTGTTATGTTTAGCCATGCAATCTTGAGTAAATAGAGATTGTGCATATTTGGAACAGCTGTAGTAAATTCTGTTCCTGTTACCAGTTTTCTAGTGTTTTATTATGAAAATGTTCAGACATACAGAGAAGTTGAAAGAATTGTACTGTGAACACCTGTAGACCCATCACTGAGATTCAACAATAAGCTATTAGCTCCGTTTGCTTTACCATGTATCCATCAATCTTATTTTTGTAATGTACTTCAAAGTTGTAGACATCAGTTCACTTCACTCTTAAATATTTCAGCCAGCATGCAGCTCTCTAATTGGAGATTAATACAGTTTTTTTTTTTTTTGAGCTAAATTTTACATACAATGAAAGACATAGTCTTAAGTGTACCATTTGATGAGTTTTGACAAATTTATACAGTTGCTTAATCCCAAGTTCCCATCATAATATCATTGGCTTTGAAAGTTCTCTTTCCCAGCCAATCCCTCTTCCTATCCCCCAAAGGCAATTATTCTGATTCTTCTCTACCATAAATGAGTTTTGCCTGTTCTAGACATTCAGGTTAAAAAAACAAAACAAAACCAACCAACCAACCAAACAAACAAACAAAAACTCACACAGTATAAGGCTTCATTTGACATAATGCTTTTGAGATTCATCCATGTTTTTTGTCAGTAGTTTGTTACCTTTTATTGCTGAATAATATTCCATTCTACAAGCATAGCCCCATTAAAAAATTTTCTGTATCTTCATAAAGGACATTTGGGTTACTTCCAGTTTTTGCCTATTATAAATAAAGGCTGTATGAACATTATTGTATTCATATTTTGTGTACATAAGTTTTCTTGAGGAAATGCCTAGAAGTAGAATTGTTGAGTTATAGCATAGATAGTTATATATCTTACATTTTGATTATAGATAAAGCAATTTCACTTTTTAAAGTATTCTTTTCTATTGCTCCATTCAGTCCTTACTTTATGAGTAAACTAGATCTTTTTGGTTCTTTCTTTTGTGAAAAAATATGAAAGTAAATTCTTCATACTTCTCCCTCCCCTGCAAAATCATTGCTAGAAGACAGTGATTTTCTTAAGCAATGGGTTTTAAATTTCTCCCACCAGCAGGAAATACACAAATTATCTTTTGTTTTGTTTTTGAAGGTACCACTAATACACATGTATACACACACGTTTGCGTGAACACACACACAAACACACATACAGAGGTCATATCTACTCCCCATTAAGTCAATAATCTTCATCTGATATAAGCTGCCATGATTTAAGCACACCATTTTGGATTGGGGGCTCAGGTGGCTGTTGCTTCTATTTTTTAGTGTATAGTTAACATTGGCAGTCACCCTTATAATGATGTGACACCAGCTACCCCCAAGTACATTGAATAAGCCTTGCCTAGCACAGGAGAACTTGATTTAATTGGCAACAGTGTTTGCCCTTACATGATAGGCACTGAAGTAAAACGAAACCTATTTTGCTTTGTGTGTGTGTTTTTAAAAATAACTACAAAAATGCATTAGTGAGATATTGGAATTACATAATTTTCACTTCCGAATATTGGGATCAAGTACCTAAATAACTTTGTTTAGAAACTGAATACTTTAAAGCTATTAAAGGAATACTTGCAGCTTGTAGTTATAGTACTGTCAACAAAAGATGTGATTAAATAAATTGAATGTTGAAGACTTTAGGCTTATGGTTAACACCAGGTAATTAAAAGTAAGCACTGCTGTGGGAGTGTGTTATATATCAGCTGTCCTCTTTACCTCATTAACTGGTTTTTTGCATGTTTATGGAGCCAACTTCAATTAAAAATGCCTTTTAAGTTATGCCTAACAAGGTCTTTTAGTTGCTATTTGGTGTAAAGTATTATACTTTAATTGAAATTGGTGTATCATAAATACCTGTGTTTGAATAATATACAAGATAAAGAATTTTGATTATTTGATATTTTTGCATCTGGTTTTTATTCTTATGCATTACTTTTTTACATACTATTATCAAAATATATAGTCTTTGGGGTTTAAAAATGAAAAACTGAGTTGTATACATGTTAGCAAATTGTTTATATCTGCTTTTTTAAGTCTTACAAGATTTCTAAGGTTTTATTATTTCAGATTAGCAGTGTTTTACATTTCTAGTGGAAACACTGAATTTTCTGCTTTAATACTTTTGGCTATATTTAATTTGTTAGATAATTAAAGATGACCCTAAACTTTAAAAATACTTTGTGGTAAATATAAGTTTAAATGTTAAAATGGATTGTTATATTTCCATAGAACCTTTTCTTGGTTCTAAAAAAAAAGTGAAATGCAGATAAATAAGGATAGTGTTGAAGAGATTTCATGTTGGGTGAAAATTATACATCAAATAGAAGCAAGAAAGAAAATTAAGAAAAATAAGTTAGCTACCTAGTTTCTGTTTTGAAATTCATGTAATTAATTGAAGAGATCAGTTTGTATCTTTCAATCTGTTTACTTTTTTTATTACAGGAGTGTTATTGTTGCAACAAAAAAGTCAGCAGTCTCACCTTGCACACTTACTACAAGCATATCTACCAATGCTGTCAGTGTGGTTTCCTCAGTAGATTCAGCTCAAGCCTCAGATGTGGGAGGAGAATCACCAGGTGAGTTAGTTATCAGTGATTTCAACAAAAATGTGTTTAGATCTTATTTTAGCAAAGCTTAGGATTTTTGATTAACTTAAATTGTAGAGGCACATTGGAAACCATTGTGCTTTTATATTGTTGTTTATTACTTTTCTGAATAAATTTGAGTAAAATTAAAAGAAATTAAGTCAAGGGTTTCAGTATTTTCTCCATTCAAACCTAGTAGTGTGTGGTAGATTAGATGCTGCTGGTTGGGTGATGAGCGCATGCACGAATGATAGATTTATGAAAATACTTTTTTCCCTGTACTTAAGAAGATATATATAGATAATGGCTTAAAATAGAAAGTTTTGTTGACACGTAATCTTTTAATATGGTTACTGGTTGTCAGATATTTATATAGAATCCATTACTTTGGTTTCTTTTTTTTTTTTGCTTATTTTTCTGAATTAGAGACTTGGAAAGTAGTGCTGCTCTGAAATGTAGCATCATTCTAACAGTGGTCATACTGGTTCAGTTCCTCCTATGGCAATTTTATTTTTATCCATCTCTCCTTCCATATTCTTTCCATGTATAAAAGCATATATATGGATAAAAGAAATTTTCTGTGTATAAAATCATGTGGATGCAAGATCTTATACGTTGATGGGAACCTTAGTGGTGATATGGGTAAACTTGAAGAATGTGTAGTATTAAAATGACCAGGTATAACAAAGGGGATGTTACTGTATCAGTGGTTTTCTTCTGGATGTTGTGCTGTTTCATAAAGTTAATAACAAGATATTGTAACCCCCAAAAACACTTATCTTATGATTCTAGATTGAGATTGGTGAAAAATAAAGGAATTTTGAAGGAATGGCCTGGTGGATTATATTGAGATCAGAAATAATGTTATTTATTTGGGATATCTCAGCCAAGTGTTTGCCTTTTATTCTGCTGTTTCACCTTTATTTGGCAAATTAGGGATATCTCAGGCAAGGGTTTGCCTTCTGTTCTGCTGTTCCACCTTTAGAGTTTTGTTCCAAGCTTGATATTGCTACTGGCCAGTAGCTGCGATCTTTTTTCCTTGCTGTGTACTATGTAACCGTGTATCATAGAAACAAAGACTACGTTTATTTCTTTTGTCTTCTCTTTTTAAAATATGTATTTGTGTTAACAAAAATATATTTTTCTGAAATTTTAAATGTGTTTATTATTATTATTTTTTTTTTTTTTTTTACAAATTTTATAGTGTTTAGTGATAACAGAAAATGTTCACAGTAGGTTAAGTAAAAGAAAGTTATATGTAATTCTTTACGTATCATATAATTACAACCAAGTGACTTATACACCTTATTTACATGGTAAAAGCAAGAAAGTATTTTGTGAAGTTATGTGGGTCTCCATGAAGTTGAGCTACTGGCAGTTTTGATTTTCGAAATTTACTTTAGGTGGTATTTCTAAAATTTCATTAATAGTCTTGTATTATTTTTATTCTTAGGAAAAATAGTGATTAGACTTTTTTTTTCTACTTTGAAACCAAAAGCAGCAATGGCAGCAGAGTTTTGTCTGCCTTGCTTTTTATTTCATAATTTTTTAAAAACATTAATAGACTTTATTTTTTAGATCAGTTTTAGGTTTACAGGAAAATTGAGTTAAAAGTACAGAGAATTCTTAAGTACCCACTCATTCTCTTCCTTGCTAGTTTCCCTTGGTCTAGTGAGAATTACAGAGGCAACCAGGCATGAAACTGTAACAAATTTTTAATCTTTATTGTTCCATTATACTCTGATGTCTGTTTTTTTTTTTTTTTCCCCCTTTGAAGAAGAAATAATTTGGTAATTCATTTGGGGCTTGGTATGCACATTTCTGCTTCTCCAACCCCATCCAAAGCCCTTGGGAAAAAAAAAGATTCAACTGTGGTTTTTCTAGAGTAGTCCCTTTTGTGAAAAATGCAATAGTTATTAATATCTATGAAATGATTTACATGCCATCTTTTAAATTCAGTTATAGTGAATTTTCAGTAACATTCCAAAACAAATGTGGTAATTTCAGAAATTCAAAGTACACTGAGTAAAATATTTTCTCATACTGCCCTCTAGTTTCAGTTTAGGGAACAGAGTAAATAGGGCCCTTTGATTGCTTTTAAGTCTGTTTGCTAAAATTTAAGTCATGGAGTTTTCAGAAGAGATAAGAAATGGAAAGCTGAGACATTTGGGTAATATCTCACATATAACAGTATTATACGTTTCTTTCTGAAGCCATTGTATTTTTTTTTCCAGTAAATTCATTGTAATTTACAATATTCACTTTGTAAAACTGTATACAGAATTACAAAATAATTTGCTATCTTGAAGACTGTTGTATTTATTGGCAAAGTCTACAAAACCCTGTACCATTGATCCAGCTCATAACGTATCTTATTTTTCTTTTCTTTTATTGAGGTGGAGTTTCGCTCTTGTTGCCCAGGCTGGAGTGCAGTGGTGCGATCTCAGCTCACTGCAACCTCTACCATCTGGGTTCAAGCGATTCTCCTGCCTCAGCCTCCCATGTAGCTGGGATTACACGCCTGTACCACCAGACCAGCTAATTTTGTATTTTTAGTATGGACGGGATTTCTCCATGTTGGTCAGGCTGGTCTTGAACTCCCAACCTCAGGTGATCTGCCTACTTCACCCTCTCAAAATGCTGGGACTACAGGTGTGAACCACTGCGCCCAGCCCATTGTATAATTTGTAATGGTGTTTCTCAAATAGTTCCCAATTGTTTTTCCATCTACAGCTAGAATTTTAAACACTTTTTTCCCCTCAACGCCCTCTCCCCCATTCTTTTTAAAGTAGTTCATTCATTTTTCAGTTATTTCAAGTCGTCTTTGTGATGATGGTTTTTCTTTTTACCATTTATTTTGGTTTCCACATCTTGCTCCTCTTCTTCCTCTTTCACTGCACTCCTGTCTCTGTCATACGGGTTCTCCATTTCAATTTATTACTTCTATTCCATTTGTTAACTGATACCATGAACATTACTGCCTTGATAAGAAAAATCTAACCTAATCTAGTGTTTTCAGTTGTCCTGCTTCTTACTCTTCTACAGCCCCACTTTACATGCTTTGCCTACCATACTTGCCCTTGTACTTCTTAAGTACTCTTTTTCACATGGAATCCATCCCATCCCCACCCCCTGCCATAGTTCTGTCTCCTTTGTCAATATTTTTTTTTACTGATAGACTTTTGTTTTCTTTTTGGTGGGTCTCTTGATTTATTTGCCAGTAAATGAAATAGATAAATATACAGATAGTTTCAACTTAACAATTTTTTTGGCTTTATGATGGTGTGAAAGCATACACATTTAGTAAAAACTATACCTCAAGTATCCGTATGACCATTCTGATTTTCACTTTCAATACAATATTCAGTAAATTACATGATATATTCAATACCTTATTATAAAATAGGCTTTGTATAAAATGCATTTTTTACTGAGAATATAGTGCTTGACTTATGATGGGGTTACATCATGATAAACCAGTGTATGTTGAAAATATTGAAAATTGAAAATGCACTTAATGCACCTAACCTACCAAACAGCATAACTTAGTCTACCCTATCTTTTTTTTTTTTGAGACGGAGTTTTCACTCTTGTTACCCAGGCTGGAGTGCAATGGCGCGATCTCGGCTCACCGCAACCTTCTCCTCCTGGGTTCAGGCAATTCTCCTGCCTCAGCCTCCTGAGTAGCTGGGATTACAGGCATGCGCCACCATGCCCAGCTAATTTTTTGTATTTTTAGTAGAGACGGGGTTTCACCATGTTGACCAGGATGGTCTTGATCTCTTGACCTCGTGATCCACTTGCCTCGGCCTCCCAAAGTGCTGGGAAGTCTATCCTATCTTAAATGTGCTCAGAACACTTACATTATCCTATAGTTGCGCAAAACCATCTGGCAACATGTACATGTAAGTATTGGTTGTTTACTCTCAATTCCCTGTGGCTGACTGGGAACAGGAGGTCCCTTCTGTTACCAGCATCACGAGAAAATAGCATACCACATATTACTAGTTGGGAAAAGATCAAAATTCAGAATTCAAGGTACAGTTTTTACTGAATGTTTGTTGCTTTTGCAGGACTGTAAAGTTGAAAAATCGTGCACCATTGTAAGACGGGGACCACGTGAAATTTTGAACTTATGTGACTCTATCATAAGTCGAGGAGCATGCAAATAAATAAATAAATAAATAAATAAACAAACAAACAAATAAGTATTGAATTTTATTTGCTTTCTCCTGGTTCAATCCTTCCTCCAGGATTTGAGAAAAAAAATGTGGATTAATTGTTGTTATAATTATATGTGAAGCAGGGCAGTTTATTCTGAAGATCTGGGTAAGTTAGGTATTAGTGTTGGTTAGGTATTGAATTATTTTCTTTATATGTAAATACAGTTAATACTTGTCCCTATGGACCTAAGCCTTTGTGCGTTCGGATGACCACAGTAAGTTTAAAAGTACTATAAACTTACTTTTATAGTAAGTCAGCAGTAAAAGATGAGCTGCTCAAATTCAGTAGTAGATTATTGGTTAGTAAAAAATTTACTTGGTAGAAAATATGAAGTTTCTGCTATGACACTCATATTTTGTTTTATATTCACATGGCATCTTCAAGGAAATTCCCATTTGTGGGTATTTGGAAATTTTGGGTATTTAGAAAAATGAGATTCCCATTTGTAGGTATTTGGAAAAATGAGACACATTTTACATGTGGTACAATTAAAGAGAAACTAATATGGGATAGATACTAATCACAGAAACAGTTAAAACTTGCTAGCTTAACATGAGGTAAAAGCTTTTTCTATGAAAATGTTATCACTGAAATAACTTTATAACCCATAAGAATTGAGGATTTGCGTGTTTGCATTTTGAAATAATATACATTATGAAGACTACAATTTACGTACAAAACTTTTTTGGTGCACAAATTTCAGATTTTAATTTGAATAGAATACCTTGGCTTCTGCAGCATTTTATCAACCAAAAGGACGAATCTAAGAGCAACAATTGTGTCTTAATAAGTATTAAAAGGTATTCATCAGAGGATAATGTATTTCCTTTGTATATGCTTGTTTTCAAAGAAAACAAAAGAGAAAGTGATTTTAGTAAATATATCAAAATCTAGAAATTTTATAGTCATCAGCAAAGATTTGATTACCTAGAAAACACAGTATCCTTTTTTTTTTTTTTAAGTTGAGATGGTGTCTTTCTCCGTTGCCTAGGCTGGAGTGCAGTGGCACAAGCATAGCTCACTGCAACTTTGAACTCCTGGACTTAAATGATCCTCCTGCATCAGATTCCCAGGTGTCCAGACTACAGGTGTGCGCCATCATTCCTGACTAATTTTTAAATTTTTGTGGAGACAGGAGTCTTGCTCTGTTGACCAGACTAGCCTTGAACTCCTGGCTTCAAGTGATCCTTCCGCCTTTACCCAGTATCCCTTCTTGTATGTTAAAATGTCATTACACTTTTTCTAATATACTTATTTCTGTATACAGCAAAGCATAAATGAATAAATCAAAATTGAAACTAGCTCAGTAAAGGAACTAAGTAACTAAGTCTTGAAATCCTGGCTTCAAATAATCCTTCCACTTTCACCCAGTATCCCTTCTTGTATGTTAAAATATCATTACTTTTTTTCCAATATGTTGTTTCTCTATACTGCAAAGCATAAATGAATAAATCAAAATTGAAAGTAGCTTAATAAAGGAACTAAGTATACTGTTCATTAATTTATATGCCTGGTGTTTGCTACTTTGCAAAATTTTGTTATTCTACCACTTACTAGAATATTAGACATTATCTGTTTATGAGAGCCATATACCTTATTTATTAGTACTTTTTTTTAATATTAGGGAAATATTTGAGTTATAACCATCTTTGCTTTGTGTAAGATTTAGGCCAGTAGGCTTATATATATTCATTCAGTAGGATTCATTTAATATGTTTTTACTGGGCGTATAGACTGTCCCTTACTGAATTAACTGGTTCAGAAAAGAGAGAGAGAGAGAAATGTAGTGTTACAGTGTTTAGGGATTAAAAATTGGCATTTGTTTTAATGATTCTTTATTGCAAGGGACATTAGTTATTTAGACCCTCAGGGACCTTGAATAAACAATTGCCTGCTCCCTAGATAGATGCTAGACAGATGATATATTTGCATTTTCCTTTTTGTTCTTTTGAATGTCTGGAAGACTGTCAGTTTGAAGGAGCCAGTTTATCAGTGCTAGGATAAGGAAAAGATAAGTGAGTACCATTCCACATGTTGGAGGTAGCTTCTGCATTTATGTATTTGTGATCATTTGCTGGAAATATTTAATGATAATTTAAAACAAATTTATTGAAAGTTTATATTTTTATCTGAGTTGAAAAAATGCAATATGTTTGGAAATTACATTTTTTCACTAGCAGGAATGGAGGACAACCTAGTGTGAAATTACTGATGTATTTATTCTTTCATGTGATTTTTTTCTTAAACTATAGCTGGTTAATTTATTATCCTTGTTGGTAAAGTGTCTTCTTACGACTTAAGACACTGTGTAAAAAATCTGTTTCTGCTATATTCTCTTTTAGAATTGAAAATTGGCATTACTTCTATGGTAGTGTGAGGAAATAATTTTTGTTACTGCTTTATTTAGAAGCAACAATGTTGCTTTTCTTTTTCACATTTCTAATAATGCATTTCTCATTAAAATTAGTATCATTTAGCACAGTGGGCAGTGTGTAGTGATTTACACCTGTATTCCCAGCACTTTGAGAGGCTGGAGTGGAAGGATCACCTGAAGCCAGCAGTTCAAGACCAGCCTAGTCAACAAAATGAGATCTTATCTCTACAAGAAATTAAAAAGTTATCTGAACATGGTGTTACATGCCTATAGTCCCATCTACTCAGAAGGCTGAGGCAGGAGGATCACGAGTCCAGGAATTCAAGGCTGCAGTGAGCTATGATCACACCAGTACACTCTAGCCTGGGCAATAGAGCAAGACCTCCTCTCTTAAAACAACAAAACCCAATAAACCAATTAGTGCAGTAAAGGCTAATTTTGCCTTACAACTTTTACTTAAAGCCTCATACGTACATTTTTTGGGGAGGGATTTATTTTTTCCATCTCTACTTTTGAATGAATAGGACCTTGTGAGTTCCTTTGTATTAGCTTCAGGAAAGCTCAAGAAAAACCATCAGTAATCCTAATAAAGAAAATGTCAGATACATTCCAATAAAAATGGTCTTCAAAAATTATCACCAATTAAAAAAATGAAAATATTAATTGATCACTGGTAATAGAAGTCAATGACCCACTGTGATTCAGTGATCATATTGTTGTCAAGAACTTAGAAAACTGCAGGTGTTGTTTACTGAGTGTAATAAAGCCACTGGGTCAGTGAAGTACTTTACTGAATGTTGTATATGATTTTAGGATTGGACGTGACTCTTATAACTGCCAGATACTAAAGGGTGAAAACAACTTTTTTCAACTTCCCTGGTCTTGCCCTCTAATTTGAAATTTTATTGTGGAAAAGACAAAAATAGTAATATTTTTATGATGAAGTTTGGGTTGATATATATGCTTTTAAAAATTGTCGCAGTAGTCTGGGCATGGTGGCTTACGCCTATAATCCCAGCAATTTGGGAGGCCAAGGCCAAAGTATTGTTTGAGACCAAGAGTTTGAGATCATCCTGGGCAACATACATAATGAGACCCTGTCTCTAAAAAAAAAAAAAAAAAAATTAAAAAAAAAAATTGAAAATAGCTGGATGTGGTGGCATGCTGCATCTGTATTCCCAGCTACTTGGGAGTCTGAGGCAAGAAGACAGGTTAAACCCAGGAGTTCAAGGCTGCAATGTGCTCTGATCCCTCCACTGCAGCCTGGGTGACGAGCTAGACCCTGTCTCAAGAAAAGCGAAAAAAATTGTCAACATGATGGAGTGTGTGCTTTAGCTTCATTTTTTAGCGAATCCTATGCATCCTAACCACCAGTCACTTGGTTAGAATTTTTAGGTACAGTTAGATCTCAGTTGAGCAGGATGGAGAGGAAGGCAGTACTGTAGCCATACGAAACTTATAGTATAAAGGAAAGTCAGCTTTGATTATCAAGGGAATGCGAAAGGAAGTATGTTGTGGAAAAGAAAGATTAACTTCTTTAAAAGTTAAGTTCGTCTTGTACTGGGAATTTGCTCACTCTAAGACTTGGGCTCAGTAATTATCCAGAGGTTAATTGTGAAAGATTGCTACATTTCCCGCTTTCCAAAAGGAACCAAGATTGTTGGGGGATCTAATTGTCTAGATTTTTGGATCCTTAGATTTGGCTGAGACCTGGTAATCAGAACTGAGGGTTATGGATCACTGCCTAAAAGCCAAGCATGTTTCAGGAAAGGTCAAAATTGCCCCAGATCCTTGCTGTTTTTTAATCAGTTAAATACAAAAAACCTCTGATTAGGTCCTGACTATGCTTATCTATACCCAGAATTAACTTTATTTGCCTTCCCAAAAAGAGCAAGTTTGAATCAGAATGCCTAGATAAACTGAAGTGAGCCTGAGGAAGTTCTGGGAGAGGTAGGAAGCAGTGGGAAGCATTTTATTTTGAGACAGGGTCTTGCTTTGTCACCCAGGCTTGAGTGCAGTAGTGCGATCTTGGCTCACTGTACCCTCTGTCCCCCAGGCTCAAGTGATCCTCTCACCTCAGCTTCCCAAGTAGCTGGGACCACAGGCACACACCACCATGCCTGGCCACATTTTTGTATTTTTAGTAGAGACAGGGTCTCACCATGTTTCCCAGGCTAATCTTGAGCTCCTGAGCTCAAGCAGTCCTTCTGCCTTGGTCTCCCAAGTGTTGGGGTTACAGGCATGACCCACTGCACCTGGCCAAAAATGACAATTCTTTTTTTTTTTTTTTTTGTTTTGTTTTGTTTTTGAGACTGAGTCTGTTCTCTCACCCAGGATGGAGTACAGTGGTGTTTGATCAGTGGGAGCCCCTTCAAGCCGGCTTCCATGCCTTGCGACATAACCTATTATTCCTTAGACATATCCTATCATTCCTTGCTTTCTACAAAGCACAATTAGATGTTTCAAACTCATTTTGTGCTTTTCTTCCACTTATCTTGAATCAGCCATTTATTTCTTTTAGTGGGGTATAGTATTTAGAAACCAATATCTGGACACTATGTTAAGATTTTGCTGCTTCCATGTCCTCTCAGTGGACAGAGCTAGAGGCGATGTGTGTGTTTGTGTGTGTGTGTTTGTATATAAAGTCTATAAAAATATATGCTTTCATTCACATATTATTTCCATCTCTCTATTGGAACCATGAATTCATATAGATATGAATTTTACAATTCTTAGTTTTCTCTTTTCCTCTCTTTTCCTTTTCCTCCCTCCTCACACTGGCTCCAGTAACTTTCTCTGGGCCAACACAACCTTCAGCCTGATGCAGGTGCTTTCCTTGATCTGTTTCTAATTACTTTTGAATTGAACAATTCAGCAATGTTTGGGAAAGAGAGCCCTTATTCTTTTTAAAACATAGTGTTTTTGTATTTGGGGCATAATGGGAAAATAACTGATAATAGTTGTGACACAAGATTACAGATTCTCAGAGGTCTAGGCTTCTAACCCTGGTTACATTTGTTGCTGCAATTTAGTCCTTTGGTAGTGATTTGATAATTGAGTAAGGATAGTTTTCATGGTAATGGAGGGTTAAAGCTAAATTTGGAAATTAGCTGTTTCTGTGTTTTTGCTATATTAAAAAAATGCTTTTACTTGTAACTTTTTATTGACAGTTGGTGTTGAATAGAAGGAATTGTGAACCTTATTTAGGGAGTCAAAATTTACTTTTCTTTTGCTTCTTCAGCCCCTGGATAGAAAGATTGATCTGGCATGATAACTGAACTTGTAGCTGAGGTTTACATATGAAAGGATTTAGGCGTTGTTAGATTTTAATGTTATCCAAATAGTAATAGACATAAAAAATACATAATAATGCTTTTATTGACTGGTATAATGACATTCTTTTTATTTAAATCTTTGTATCAAAAAGCAGAAAATTCCTATAGATGGTTATTTTTCTTTTATAGGCAGTAGATCATCTAATGCAAAATTGCCCTCAGTTCCAACAGTTGATTCAGCATCACAAGATCCGGTATCAAATATGAGGTATTTAAGCTACTAATTTGAATACTCTGATTTATACCTTTGATGACTTTTTAAGCTATCTAGCTTTATTTCATTTCTTTTCATTTTTTTCTTCCAACATATATGACATATAGAGGCTTGGGAACATTTTAGAGGTTCATTTAATTTTGAAAGATTTTAAGATGTATAAGTCATTTCATGATTGATGTACAAGTCACTTCATGACAAGTGATGATTTGTGGTAAAAAATAATTGCTACATAACACAAATTTACATAAGCTTAGAACTTACGTTTCAAATGATTGCAAATTGAAAGTGTGGAATTCAGTATTCCTCCTCTATAAAATGCTGATATGGGCCTGGTGCAGTGGCTCACGCCTTTAATCCCAGCATTTTAAGAGGCCGAGGAAGGTGGATTACTTCAGGTCAGGAGTTCAAGACCAGCCTGGCCAACATGGTGAAACCCTGTCTCTAATAAAATACAAAACAAATTAGCTGGTTGTGGTGGTACACACCTGTAGTTCCAGCTACTTGGGAGGCTGAGGCAGGAGAATCACTTGAACCCGGCAGGGAGAGGTTGCAGTGAGCTGAGAGAGCACCATGTACTCCAACCTGGGAGACAGAGTGAGACTCTGTCTCAAAAAAAATAAAAAAGCTGATATAAGTGATAGCCAGTCAGCCAAAGCCACAATGATACAAATAGATAGATTTTTATTGTCACTTACCTTATTTAATTGAGTTTCTGGGTTTAATTTGGAATGCAATGAGTGTATTTTCCACCACTGGAGCCTTAGTGGCCAGAAAGTCCTTGATTTTCTTTACCACAATTGGGAATATAATTTATAAGCACTTGTTGAGTCTGTACTATATGTTGTAAGTGAGAATTTTAAAATGAAGTCATGGTTCTTGAACTCATTGTGCTAATGGTTTAGTGGTAAATAGAAAAATTTGTTGAAGACTTGATGAGAGTTTATTTAGGTTATAATGGGGCTAAAAACAAAGTCGTCTTAATTGGCCAGGTGAGACATCTAGTAATAACTGATGCTTGAAGTGGTTGTTAAGCAGGTTGTTGGGGATTGTAGGGGAAAGATAGATCAGGATAAAAACGAGTATTTTTGGCAGAAGGGCTGCTGTGCATAGCAGTAATGTCTCCTTAGGTAATTCTTTATTTATTTATTTTTTTTTGCACTGTTTTATATATCTATGGAAAGTCATCTTTATTTTCAAAACTAGAAAATTGATACAAACTGTTGAATAGTTCGATTAACTTAATGTTTTTTCATTAGTATTACAGAGAGGCTTGAACATGCTTTGGAAAAGGCAGCTCCTCTCCTTCGTGAGATTTTTGTGGATTTTGCACCTTTTCTTTCTCGGACACTTTTGGGTAGCCATGGACAAGAACTGCTTATAGAGGGAACAAGTAAGTGATCTTTCTTTATTTTATTTATTTGTGTTTATATTTCAGGATTAAAAACTCCCATGAATAATGAGATAACGTGGAACTTCATTGTTTAAGTGTTGTCAGCCTTTGACAAAATTTTTCATAGTCTGTATCTTTTGAAGAATATGTCACATGTCTATTATGTTTTAATCTTCAAGTTTTTTTTTTTTTTTTTTTTTTTGAGATGGAGTCTAGCTTTGTCGCCAGGCTGGAGTACAGTGGTGCGATCTCGACTCACTGCAACCTCTGCTTCCTGAGTTTCAAGTGATTCTTCTGCCTCAGCCTCCCAAGTAGCTAGGATTACAGGCCTGCACTGCCACATTCAGCTAATTTTGGTATTTTTAGTAGAGACGGGGTTTCACCGTGTTGGCCAAGATGGTCTCGATTTCCTGACATCATGATTTGCCAACCTTTGCCTCCCAAAATGCTGGAATTACAAGCGTGAGCCACCGTGCCCAGCCTAATCAAGATTTTTGTCAGTGATTTGGATGAAGCATACAATTATGTGTTGAACTAAAGAACTAAGATTTTTTTTTGATGAATTAAAATTTACTTTGAGAGCAAAGAATTGGAGAGAATAAGGCCAGGCGTGGTGGCTCATGTCTGTAATCCTAGCACTTTAGGAGGCTGAGGTGGGTGGATCACCTGAGGTCAGGAGTTCAAGAATTGGAGAGAATAGTGTCACAGGATTTTACTTGAACTTAGATCCATATGAACAACAATGTATTGCCACATAGATAAGGAATGCATTGTTATTAGTAGAATTAGTTTTACAAATAGAGATAACAGCATTTTACTCTATACTGCTTATATCATACATAGATTACTGGGTCTCTTCTAGGTAGTGTACTTCAAGATTGTCAAACTAGATAACATGCTGAAGTAGGTTGGTTGTTAAGGGGATTGGAAATCATGCTATGCAGTGGATGAGGAATAATGAGACTCCCTCCCCTACCCACCCCTCCCCTCCCTTCCCTCCTTACCTACAGATATTGCAAGGGTCAAAGGAGGTGCTCATATGGGACAGTTAATACTCAGATGCAGATATCTTAAACTATTAACTTACCTATAACCTTGCATTTCCACTATATTTTTATTGCTACAAGAGATATGCTTTTTCACAAGTTTTGAAAAAATCCCTTAGGCAATCTCCTAGCTACTGTTAGCCAATAAAAAGTTTCAGTAACTAAAGCTGCCAGTTGATACTTAAAGGGAAGAGGAGGGAAGGGGAGGGGAGGGGAAGGAGAAGAGGAGAGGGTAGGGGAGTCTCATTATTCCTCATCCTCTCCATACCATGATTTCCAGTCCCCTTAGCAACCTACTTCAGCATGCTATCTCAATGAAGGAAGGAAAACCAGAATTTATGATAAGTTAGAGCTTATTAAACATGTATTTGAAATTTGGGCTTAGTATTTACAAAAGGAATGTGTTTCAGATTCATGATGAGTATTTAGTTGTATCTAAAAGATAATGTTCATTTGGAGTATATGTGTATACCTTCAAAACCAGGAAAATATGGAGTAAAACTTCTTGAGTTTATTATCCTTAAATTCTTATTAAAATTTCTCATAATGCTTATTACCATCCCATTTTAAAAATAAATTATTTAAAATGACTTAAATATAAAAAACAAGAGGCTTCTTATATTCCAAGATAGTAAATCGTCATGACTTGACTTTTTTCATGGTATACTTGAGGATTTAGATAGATCAATGGGTTTAGATGGCACTGGCTTACTATCTGCTAAGTCATTTAATTCTTTGACTGAAGTGATATATCTGAGTGAGTCTCCACTGAAGAAATTGCAGTGGTCTTTGATCATAAAATTCCAGACTAGTGCAGATATAAAACTCTTGGCTTGGCATCCCAAGTTTGTGCTTTTGAAAAGACTAACATTTTCTATCTTTGAAAAGCCATCTAAAAAATAATCAAGCCAAACCATATTATTCTACTATTCTACTGAGAGTTTTAGAGAGGTCAGATTGTGAGCCAGTTCAAATCTATAAGCTTGCAAGTGAGATAATAATAGGGTATGTGTTTGTGGGTATATAAAATGAAAATGATATTTCTGGCAGCAACTTACAACTTGACCTTAAGGTTTCAGGGCCTTCCTTTGAATAGTTCTTAAAGTATGACTAAATCTGAAGAGAGGTCTACAGATGTATTATTTGTTTTTTGCACATGGGATGAGTGTCATCTATTGGCAAAAATTTTGGTCAAAAATAGAAATGACATAAGTTCAACAATTTGATGTTAAGTTCCTCATTAGGCTTATCTCCTGTTTATTTACTCCCAGTGTTGTTTTTGTGTTTACAGTACCAATGTCCTTTAGATAGGGAGCTTGGAGATCTAATATCAGGTCTCTCTTGTCTTCTGAAGCCCTTACTCATTCAAAATTGAACATACTCTCCACCCTGCCCCTGCAACAAATCTACCGTCACTCTCTTCCACATAATTGTTCAAACCAAACTGCAAAATGTTATTTGACCTTTTACTAGCTTTCTCAGTGAACATATTTTTTCCTGAATATTCATAACTAACTAGAAAGTAGCTAAAGTAGTATGAACCTTCTTCTGGTTTGCTAACCTTTATTATTGAAAAATAAGACTGAAATAAATAAATAGAAATATATATATGTAAAGGTTTTCTTAAGAATAGAGGTATATGGGCCAAGTGTGGTGGCTCACACCTGTAATCCTAGCACTTTGGAAGGCCGAGGTGGGCAGATCACCTGAGGTCAGGAGTTTGAAACCTGCTTGACCAACATGGTGAAACCTCGTCTTTACTATAACTATAGAAATTAGCCAGGCATGGTTAGTGGGCGCCTGTAATTCCAGCTACTCCGGTGGCTGAGGCAGGAGAATTGCTTGAACTCAGGAGGCAAAGGTTGTAGTGAGCTGATCACACCATTGCACTACAGCCTGTGTGACAGAGCAAGACAACATTTCAAAAAAATGAAATAAAAATAAAATAAAAAAGAAATATAGGTATGAAATATCCTATGATAGGTGCGGTGAGAGGGTCAAAGGAGTACCTGTAAATCTCCCTGATTTGGGATAGCCCAAGGTTTTTTTTTTTGTTTTTTTTTTTTCTTTTTTTTCTTCTTTAATCACTTTTTTTATTATCTGAATAAATATATATTAAAAAGGTCCATGAGGGCCCAATGGCTGGAATTCTAGTTTCTCTAGAATAAAGCAATAAGGATTGATGACCTGATAATAGAAAGATCTTAATTTACTTTCTGGAAATAATGGGTTTTGAAGTTGGAGCAAAACTGAACTCCTTATATTATCTGGGTTAAATTTAAGAAAAAATGGCAAGGTTTCAGACCAGTAGGGGGCTACTCCTGCAGTAAGAGAGGGAGTGTTGTTTACCTTTTCTTTTGGCCTTGCATTAGCCTGAGGAGCCATGTTCATCTTAGCCCCAGAAAAATCATACTGTAGTTAATAACTTGTTTCCTAATATAACATAGAGACATTCTATAGCTAATTTTCTGGCCAGTGCTGACACTCTTACCATCATTTCTATGTTAGTATTTTTTCAGGCATTGAGAAAGATGGTTATAACATTTTTTAAAAAGTAAAGGCGGTAAACAGCCCTTTTAATTTGAATGCTATTTATAAAGCTAAAAAATGCCAACATGTGCTATCATTAGGTTGGAAGCATTAGTATTTAAACAGGGAAGGAGAAAGAACAAAAGCATAAAAAGATAAAAGAAAGGGAGTGGATAGGATACCTGCAAGAGTTTTCATGGGGTGAGAAAGAGATGGTAATAGAGTATTTTAAGGGCTATCAGGAGTTATTTTAGATGTTACACCCTGGAACCTAAGCCCATGTTTGCCTAGAAAAATGTAGAATAAAAAAATTGTAATTTTTCTGATTATTAGTAATGCAATTTAATAATTTAGTCCCTTTAATTATTGGCATTGCTTTTTTAAGATACTGAGTATAAAACATTCTTTGAATGAACTACTTTATATTTTATTGGTAATTAAAGCTAAAGACTTCTTTAGATAGGTATTAATTATAAAAAATATCCTTCCTAAGGATATTTTTGCTGAACCAAAATGAAACATAAAAGTAAATGAATTAATTTATAAGAAATCAAGAATATATAACAGACAACGGCTTGCATTTCTGTTAAGGTTTAGTGTGAGGTCAGAGGTCAAGGTACTAATAAGAGTGTTTGGGATGTCTGCTGCCATGAAACAAAATGGAAACTTGATTGATAGCTGGAGGGTTGAAGGGAGAGAGTGTGGTGGAGAAAGCAAAGGTCAGGGAGCCATTTCCCTTCTCTGCATGTATAACGATCAACTCTCTCCAAAACAAAATGTAGATGATATTGATCAATATGGCATATGTTGTGCACATTTCTATGAGTATTGTGAAATGTCATTATATATGAAGTTGTAATAAATGTTTTAGTATTTTGAAAGCAGAAATGGAATACGTTACAAAAAATGGTGGTAGTTTTGATGCCACCTTTAAACTAACTATAATGTACCTTATTTAATCCTATGAGCAAATGTACACTATTAATAGTTTGATAAACCAATTTGAAAAAACAATTTGGATGAAATTGTAACAAATCCTAATTTGTTTTCTTTATAATTTTTAAAAATTCTCTTTAAAATAGGTCTGGTTTGCATGAAGTCTAGTAGTTCAGTTGTGGAATTGGTTATGCTACTGTGTTCTCAGGTAAGTGACAAGAATAAATGTTGAATTAAAAGTAGATTTTCACATGAATTTGTTTTCATGGGGGATGTTATATTTGCATTACTGAAATTTTTGCCATAGTAAAATTTTGAGTTTGCTGTTTTAAAATAATTTTATTTGTATTGCAAAAGGGTTACTTCTTATTTTTGATACTTGCAGATAATTTTGAAGTAAGCATGGGAGGAAGTAAGAAACAAAAGTTTTCAGAGTCTCTTTAAAAATATGCAGATACAATGATCTTGATAATTTCTTTACTGTATATATTAAGGTTATATAAACAGATTTATTTCTATATCTTGTGGAGGGCCATGATGACTCCACTGGGAATCATAAGTTTACTTCCCTTTTGTGCAGAGGTTATAAAATGAGCGATAAATGATTTTGAATCCTTGTCATTGCTAATTATTTTTGACATACACAGTAGATTTGGGAAAACATTAACAAAAATATGGCAGGTATCATAAGATGCAAAAAATAAATTCATAAGAGCAAAATTACCTTAGATGTTCCAAAATCTTGTGCGTCATGTGGTAAACTTTAATGATTAAAAAAAAAAAACCATATAAAAATCATGTATTCTGTGAGGCTTTCTTTTCTGTTTTGCAATTAAACAGATGAATGTTTTTATTGAGAGTTTTCTTTGTAGTCTTTTAAAGTGATATCTTGCTGGTAGTAAATTCCCCCACTTAAAACTTTAAAATAGCCTTTTTTAATAGGAAAGGTATTGGTCTAGAGGTCAAGGGTTTTGACCCATTTCAAAACCTCTGACCTTCATTTACAACTCTCATGGTTTACTTGCCTAACGAATAAGGATAATGCAAAATTAATGTTTCTTTGCATCGATTTATTTGTTTTAGCGCGTATATGCCAAATTTATTTAGACTGTGCTGATGGACATTTCATGAATACAAATTAAAGAATCATAGAAGGTGTGAAAAATCAATACTATGCATTGTCAATAAGGTGCAATGAGAACAATTACTTCTAGAGATTACACCTAATGGATTTTTGTAATGAACTTGTGAGGAGTAGTTACTTAGTAGGCTTATTATTCTTAGATTTAGTGAGAATCATGTTTCTATAATTTAATCATCTCATTTAGAAAACTCCATTTCTTCAAAAGCTGACTGGATAAATTTCTCATTAAGCCATCTCATTAGAAATAATTATTTTTTTCTTGGATAGAAGTTGCTATATAGGATTCTTATACCTGCATGAAATCGCCCTTACTTTAAAAAAGCACTCACGGTTTTGGATGTTTCCTCACAAGAATATAAATTTATTGCTCATAGTGATATAACTGTTTTATAGGTGAATTTTGACAATGAAGTTTCACTTTCTAGTTTTGAAGAATTGAATGTATTTTTGGTACATGGAAGGTATTTCCAGTATAGTCTATTGCATATTTGAATGTTAGAAGCTGCAAAGATAAAGAATGACATGTTTTAATATACCTATTTATCATGTATGTCACAGTACTGTTTAATATTACTGCAATCAAATGGGATATGAAGATCATGTAGTTGAGTAAGTTTCAAAAGCCAGTAATTGTCAAGGTTTTTGTTTGAATAAAATACATTATTGGGTATTTGAAGTCCTTAACATTTTTTATGAGTTCTTCAAAAGTTCCACAGCATCTCTACAAGATGTAGCACAGTGTGAAAAATGATGTGAAAAATGAAGCTAGAATTAGCTCCAGATGTATACAGATTGTTCCGGGGTGATAATTACATTTTTCACTTTGAATTTTCCTAATTCAAAGAGGTCAACTTGGCAATCACAAAAGTGATTTATTTTGTTAAGAAGTGAACTGTCTTTTTCTACATGAAAGCTTAAAAGATATGAAATTGAATTTCAAGTCGACGTTTTACAGATCTTGGGTGGGGATAGCTTGAGTTTGATTGATAATTTTTTTTGGACTGAGATATGGTGGGAAGCAAAAACTACATCTTGCTAAAATTGTAATTAATTTTTTAAGAGGAGATGGAGAGGATTGAGTGCCAAAGATCGAAAGATCAGGTCAAAAACTACTTTTTAATCACATAAATAATGGGATATGCTTATGAACTTAACATCTGCAAATTTGATTTAGAACTTTACAAATTAGTTGTTGTTAATTTCATGACAATCAGCCATGATCTGATTATTTTTCTTGAGTCCATTTATTCTTTTTGTGTTATTTTAAATAAGGTGTTTAATTATATTTTATTGTAAAATAATTTAGAGCCTAAATTTAAGAAATGAGGAAATGATCACATTTGGTTAGCTGATAATAAGACCAAACAGATCACTATATATATTTGTTTCAACTAAGATTGTAGTTTTCACTGTCTACTCATTGATCAGTAGTTGATTAGCCACCATTTCATATTTTAGTCTATTTAAATGTTAATATTGTTTAGGCAAAATATTATTACTTAGAATTGGAAATCTCTCATAATACACAGCATTATATTTTTGAGTATAATTAATAAATGAGGTTTGCAAAATTAGATTTATTCACCTGTTGAATCCCATGTAAAATAATTCAAGAACGATTGAATGTCCAAAGACCAATTTAAGTCCTCTTTATTTCTTAAAAGAAGACTTGCTTCTATTCTTTGGGAAACTGTGTGTTCTCTGATACAAACACACAAAAATTGAACAGGTTCTTAACCGTGTTTCATGTGGTTTTTTGCAAGCATGCAACTTATTTGTGTGCCAAATTTGTTGTATATGTGTGTAAACCTGTTTTGAATATATATGAATTTAAAGAAAATGTTAAATAGATGTTTCAAGTAACATTACTCCAGCATTGTATAAAGTGTTTATATCTTGTTCATTTGACATTAATATCATTTTTGAAAGAATTGACGTTGCATTCAAGGCCACTTTATAAAAGCGTTGCATTGCTCGTCCTAATTCAGTCTGACATGCATTCCAATAACACTACCTCCCTTCTTGGGTTTAAAGCTAAATTTATGACTGTGCATTGTGAAGTGCATCATTTAAAAATGGTTTCAACCCAAAACATCTAATAAATAAATAATGTGTATGGCTACTCAGTAGTAGACTTTCTAGACTAGAAATCATTCCATCGGATACTCAACAGTCCACTATCGGAGAGGGCTGTCAGATAAATCTTGTGGTAGCTGCATTCATGTCCTGTAAATCACATATTATTGTCTGAGCCTTCTGCCAGGTCATCTATTCTTTTCCCATTTATCAGAAATGCATACAGTATATAGAAAAACTAGAAGCACCATGTAGTCTGGACTGGCATCATGTCTGAGTAATTTATTAGCAGCAAAAGTTAATTTAAAATACTATTTTAGTCTAATTCTTTAAAAAAATTTTCAACAAAATATGTAGATTGTTGCTGTTTTGGGAAATATTTTCTTTACGTGAAGGTAATGATATAAGGTTTGGTTATTTTTGATTTGTGTTTCTTTCTCTACCTCTGAGTTATTAATTTTAAAATTATAATAATTTACAATAAGAATGAGATAGTTCTTTTCTTGTGATTCTGTCAGTTTTGTGTTTGAAATTTTTTCCTGAATCTGTACTGTAGTCAAATGTTTCTTTGTGTTTTGCTTTTCTATACTTTCTTTTCTCTAATCCCATTTCTTCTCCATTTTGAATTTATTTTTTCTGAATATATGACATTAATGCTTTTTTATAGTTATAATGATTTTATAGATGAATATTTTCAGTATGAGAAGATTATTAAAACACTTCTCTCCCATTGCCCCCCAAAAAGGCAAACCAGCTGTATACATGGCACAGTGGTGTCCTTCACCATTAGGCCTCTCTTACTCTCACATACTCTCAAGCCATGCTGAACTATTTAAAGATACCCAAATATGCCATTATATTTCTGTGTCTTGGTACATGCTTTTTCTTTTCCTAAACTGCCCCTCTTTCAAACTTGGTGACTTTTGTTAGCTGCTGCTTATCGTTCAGAGCTTCACTTAATTATCTCATTCTCCCAGGATCATATCTATAGTTGATATCTTTTTGTCTTTAGCACCCGTTAGAGAATTTACCACAAATTGTAAGTATAAATATCCTAATTGGTTTACTTGTTTATTGTTAGTATCCTTCTTTGTTTTCTCGACTCTATGAAGATAACAGCTATTCCTACTTTGCCCATTAAAGTATTTCTAGTACCTCGCACAGTATTGCTTAGTGAATATTTATGGAAAAAATGAATCAGTTGGCTCCTAGATAAATTGCAATCTCTTCTGGAAAGATTTCCTTTACTCCTCTCTTCCCTCCAACTCTATGCCTAAATGAGGTATTGTGCAGAACACTTACTCAAACTATCTTAATTTCATTCTATATTAAGTTGCCTGTTGTTTTCCTTTTTCTTCCATGTAGACTGCAAAGTTTTTGAAGACAAGCATTGTGTTTTTTTTATTGTATTCCCAGGGTCCGGTATAGTACTGTTCAACCATACAGATGTTTATATACTCATATAATTGATAAATCAAATGGTATCATGGATCATAAATGATCATATTTTAAACTTTGCCTTTTGGTCTTTATCATTAGGAAATACCCCCATACTTTCTGATATTTATTAGTTTTTATATTAAGTCTTCATTTTCGTTAGGACAACTAATTTTATCATTACTGAATAGTGTAGTTGTGTTCATTTATGAGGAGGCCTTTGGTTTTTCTTTTCTTTCGACTTAATCAGATTCACCTCATTTTTTTTTTTAAAGACAGGGCTTGCTCTGTTGCCCAGGCTGGAGATCAGTGGTGCGATCATAGTCCACTGCATTCGACCTCCCAGGCTCAGGTGATCCTCCTGCTCAGCCTCCCAAGTTAGTAGGACTCCAGGTAGCTGGGACCACATGCCAGCACACATGGCTAATTTTTTGTAGAGATGGGGTCTCTTTAAATTTGCCAGTTTGGACCTCTTTTTTGTTTTGAGATGGAGTTTTGCTCTTGTTGCCCAGGCTGGAGTGCAGTGGTGCAGTCTTGGCTCACTGCAACCTCCGCCTTCTGGGTTCAAGCTATTCTCCTTCCTCAGCAACTTGAGTAGCTGGGATTACAGGTGCCCACCACCACACCTGGCTAATTTTGTATTTTTAGTAGAAATGGGGTTTCACCATGTTGGCCAGCCCGGTCTCAAACTCCTGACTTCAGGTGATTCACCTACCTTGGCCTCCCAAAGTGCTGGGATTCCAGGTGTGAGCCACTGTACCCAGCCCCTAGCCTAAGCCTCTTGCTTTTTTTTTTTTTTTTTTTTTTAAACAAAAACAAAAACACTTTGGCCCAGGTGGGAGGATTGTTTGAAGCCAGGAATTCAATACCAGCCTGGGCAACATAGCAAGACCCTATCTTTACCAAAAAGAAAAAAATTTAGCTGGACTTCATAGCATGTACTTGTAGACCTAGCTACTCAGGATGCTGAAGCAGGAGGATTGCTTGAGCCCAGAGGTTCAAGGTTACAGTGAGCTAGGATCACGCTGGTGCACTCTAGCCTGGGTGACAGAGAGAGAGACTCTGTCTCAAAAAAACCAAAATAAAAAACATCAACTTTATTGAGGTATAATTTATATACAGTAAATACCCACACATTTTAAGTGTACTGTTCAGTGAATTTTGACATATACACAACCATTTTAATTCTTAAATTTTTCTGTACCTCTTTCCAATCAATCACTATCTCTGTCACTTCAAGTTGCCAGTGATTTGATTACTATTACTGTGTTTTACTTACCACAGAACTTAATATAAATAGAAATTTATTTCTTTTAAGTGGAGTGCTTAGCTATTCCTAGTGTACTGTGTTTAGGGTACTTCAACCAACCCCCACCCCCCACTCCTTTCTTTTTTAACTAGAACTTACTGTCCAGTGTTAAGATAATAATGTATTTATTTAAAAGAAATAATTGAGCTAATGAAATAAAGGATTTTTTTTTTGCCAACCAAAAAGTAGGATTTGACTATCAGCTGCTTAATCAAAATAGAAATAAGCCTTCTGAACTTCATTATGCATTTCTTTCACCTATAAGGAAATCCTATGATATGAAGTTTTCTTTTTCTTTTTTTTTTTTTTTTTTGTTTTTTGTTTTTTGAGACAGAGTCTCAGGCTGGAGTGCAGTGGCATGATCTTGGCTCACTGCAACTTCCGCCTCCTGGGTTCAGGCGATTCTTCTGCCTCAGCCTCCTGAGTAGCTGGGACTACAGGGGCTTGCCACCATGCCTGGCTAAGTTTTTTTTGTATTTTTAGTAGAGACAGGGTTTTACCATGTTGGCCAGGCTGGTCTTGAACTCCTGACCTCGTGGTCTGCCTGCCTCGGCCTCCCAGAGTGCTGGGATTACAGGCATGAGCCACCGCACCCAGCTGATATGAAGTTTTCTCTAGTAGTTTGATGAGGCCATTATTCTGTACATTTAGAATTTTCAGTTTTTATGGTCAGTCAGGCTCAGTTCAAGCTCTTCTACAGAGCTTTGTGTGAATGAATATCTCTGCCTTGCCCAAGGCCTTTTCTTTATATCTGCTTGTGGTATTTTTTATTCATTTATTTAGCAAGAAGGTATCATATGCTTATAAGACAAGCCCCTTTAAGGAAACTATCATCTATTATTCCCTTTTTTTTAAAAAGGAAGAGGGAAGGGGAGATACTGGCATCTAGTAGGTAGAGGCCAGGGATGCTGCTAAATATTCTACAATGCATCATCTATTATTCCTTAAGCAATAGAAGAGACAATTAGTGAGAGAGACAAATAATTGTAATATAAAATAAGAATTTTAAATGGACATTAACAATTTCCCTTGGTTGGAATTGTGGTAGCCATGTGCTTGTTTGATCAACCATCACTATCTGACTTTTTCAATACAGCAAATTCCACAGTGAGTACCTTGTGATAATAATAGATGGTCTGCCCAATGTGGTGGTTTGCAACTGTAATCCCAGCTCCTGGGGCTGAAGCACAGAATTGATTTGAGGCCAGGAGTTTGAAACCAGCCTGGGCAATAACACAAGTAGACCCATTATCAAAAAAATTGTTCCCATGAAGAAAGTATTACAGTGTTAAATAAGTTTGGAAGGTGTTGGTTTCAGTACATTTTAATTTCAGTTTCAAAAGGTATTTTTAATTCCTTCTTGATGTGTTTGTAACTTATCCTTGGAATGTACTTATAAAAAATTAGTGGATATAAATTGATTATCCCTGAGCTTTGTTATTGTTAATACCTATGAACTTTTGATTGCAGATGGAATGAGAATCAGTAGGATCAGCTTCTAATACAGTCATATCGTTTTGCGTTAGAGGTGATGTGAATGCTTTGTTCTTATAACGTACAAAGGCTGAGATAGTAGATATTCTTTGCTGAAATGCTCAGAGTTCATTCTGTGCACAGTAAAAACAGTTGACCTTAAAAGAAGAAACTGTAGACTTGTGAGCCATGGATAGGAAATCTGTGAGAGTTGGAGAGGTGAGTTGAAGATACAAGCTATATAAATTGGTCATGAAAAACTTAGATGCATTAACAATTTTAAAGTACTTGAAAACAGCTCAATAACTGTACTTTATGCTGATATGGCAAACGTATTTGTGTTTTATTGATTCAAAATTTTATAGCAGATAACTTTTTATTATAAGGTGGAAACATTTGTCTTGAAACAACAGCAAAAATATTAACACAAAATAAATCTGAGTAAAGCACTTTATTTTTCCTTTTAAAAATAAAATATTTAGGTTGATGGGTTGGTGAGCATTAATTGATCTTTGAGTTTGGATGCAGACCTTCATAATACTGATTTAGAGTCCTGCTACAACCAAAGAAAAACATAATTTAACTTTAGATTCAGGATTTGACCTGAAATCCAGGCGTCCTATGGATTCACCAGCACACTAGGATTTAGAAAACACAACCTTTGAGGTAAATTTTGTGGAACTGGCAGTACACCCTGTGGCTTGGCAGTCTAGTCAGAAGGATGATACCATGCTGACTATGTAACTACATCTTTGAACATTATTCTCAAGGGTGGTAAATGCAAAACAAAGTAATATCAACTGGCACTTAATTCTGCAAGTTCCCTGCTGATTGGGGTATTCATTGAAATGGAACTCTTCCTGACAGGAAGTCAGCCTATGAGTATGGAGACATCTGAAAATAAAGTGTGTTTTAATTTGGTACCCTACTGTTTTACAACTAGTCTTTTAAATTTGGGATTAAGAAGAGAGTTAGGAAAAGGGAGAAATACGCAAATGGTAATATTCTGAGTATAACATTTTTCTTTGGTCTTAATGAAATTAAGAATACAGATCAGTGTCTCTGTATCTCAGATATTATTACTTGCTTTTATTTAGTACTCTTTTTCCCTATTCTAATCAATCTACTGAAGTTAAAGGAATTACAGAAAGGCTAGGTTAAAAGTGTAAATTTTGAGATTGCCTTTGTTTAATACCAAATTCTCTGGTAACTTTTAGAAGTTTTAGCTACCTTCTCGTATTATATAGGTTTTCATAAATAGTATATAATTTAATGGATTTTAGTCAGACTAGTCAGAGTTAGTATTAGCCATTTCAGCTTCTCAGGATCCAGATTTAAATCTTGCTGTGTGTTTATAGTATTTGCACTGTTTAACTTAGCACTGAGATAAATTATTATTTAGTACTTTAGTACCTTGACATACATAATAGGACACAATAGCATAATTTAGGAAGGGACGATTATTATATGAGTATTGCACAAACATTCCCCATCTATTGTACTTTTTTTTAGTCAGGCACCTATTTTTATTCAAGTTGTTATTTAGTAGTATGAAAATTCAGAAGTATGTACACAGTTTTAGCAAAATCTGAGGCTTGAACTTTGATTTAAGCCTGAATGAAAGATCAGAATCTGATGTAATTTATTTGCTTTTCTAGTACTGAATTCCTCAGCTGTTTGAGGTGGACTATGTAGAGGTGGCTCTTGTCTGTCATGGGTCATAAAAGGAAGAAGGAAAAAGATGCCTCAGGTAGGCTTTTAAGAAAAGGCTGAGGCCAAGAAAATGCTGTGACGATAGATTTTGAATTTTTTTTTTTTTTTGAGACAGAGTCTTCCTCTGTTTCCCAGGCTGGAGTGCAGTGGTGCAATCTTGGCCCACTGCAGTCTCTGCCTCCCGGGTTCAAGCGATTCTCCTGCCTCAGCCTCCTGAGTAGCTGGGGTTACAGGCACACGCCACCGCACCTGGCTAACTTTTTTATTTTAGTGGAGATAGGGTTTTGCCATATTGGCCAAGCTGATCTCAAATTCTTGACTTCAGGCAATCCACTGGCCTCAGCCTCCCAAAGTGCTGGGATTATGGGCATGAGCCACTGTGCCCGACCTAAATTTTGAATTTTCTTCTTCTTTTTTTTTGGAGACGGAATCACATTCTGTCACCTAGGCTGGAGTGTAATGGTGTGATCTCTGCTTACTGCAACCTCCACCTCCTGGGTTCAGGCGATTCTCTGGCCTCAGCCTTCTGAGTAGCTGGAATTAACAGGCACTGGCCATCATGCCTGGCTAAGTTTTGTATTTTTGTAGAGATGTGGTTTTACCATGTTGGCCAGGATGATCTTGAACTCCTGACCTCAGGTAATCTGCAGGCCTTGTAGATTTTGAATTTTAATAAATGTTTTTTATTGTATTACTCGTTAACTGTGTAATCTTGGCAAATTCCTTTTTTGAGTCTCAGTTTCTTACTGAGTGAAATGGGTATATTAAAATCTTATTAGGGTTAGGCATGGTGGCTCATGGCAATAGTATCAGCACTTTGGGAGATGGAGGTGGGTGGATCACAGGAGGCCTGGAGTTTGAGACCAGCCTGGCCAACATGGTGAAACTCTATCTTTACTAAAAGTACCAAAAAAAAAAACCCCCCCAAAACCAAAAATCAACTAGCCAGGTGTAGTGGCGTGTACCTGTAGTCCCAGCTACTTGGGAGGCTAAGGCATGGGAATTGCTTGACCCTGAGAGACTGAGGTTGCAGTGAGCCAAGATTGTGCTACTGAGCATCAGCCTGGTGACAGAATGAGACTCTGTCTCAAAACAACAACAACAACAACAACAAAAAGATCTAATCAGACATTGTTGGCGGGAATGTAAGTTAGTACAAACACTATGGAGAATGGTTCGGAGGTTCCTCAAAAAACTAAAAATAGAGCTACCATATGATGCAGCAATCTGACTGTTGGGTATATAGCCAAAAGAAAGGAAATAAGTACATCAAATAGATACCTGCATTTCCGTGTTTGTTGCAGCACTGTTCACAATAGGCAAATTTTGGAAGCAATAATTGAACAATTGAGTAGAGAATGATGGTTACCAGAGGCTGAGAAAGGTAGTGGCAGGATGGGGGAGAGGTGGGATGGTTAATGATATAAAAAAAAAAGTATTTGATAGCACAAGAGTGTGACTAATAGTCAATAATAATTGTACATTTTTAAAACAACGAAAAGAGTATAATTTGATTGTAACAAAAAGGATAAATGCTTGAGGGGATGGATACACCATTTTACAGGATGTGATTATTATGCATTGCATGTCTGTATCAAAACATCTCATGTACCACATAAATATACAGTCCTATGTATATTTATAAATATACAAAGATTAAAAATAAAAAAAGTTACTGAGATAGAAGATGCTAGGAAGTTTTTAGCTAGTAAAGGGTGGTAAGCAAAATTAAATATGTAATATCCTTTATTATAAATTTAAAGTTTAAATTAATATTTCTATATCTCATGTATTAAAAATTACATTTTTACAATCCACATGTAATTCTAATACTTTCTCAAAAAAATTTTTTTAAAAAGTTATTATTAGGCAGTACATTGTAAAACTGCAGTACCATCTACAGAGCAAAGGGTTGTAAATTAAAGTTACTGAATTCTGAATCTGAGTGTTTTATTTATTTATTTTTGAGACAGAGTCTTGCTGTGTCACCCAAGCTGGAGTGCAGTGGTGCGATCTTGGCTCACTGCAACCTCTGCTTCCTGGGTTCAAGTGATTCTCCCTCCTCAGCCTAACCAGTAGCTGGGATTACAGGCACCCACCATCATGCCTGGCTTATTTTTGTATTTTTGTAGAGACTGGTTTTCACCATCTTGGCCAGGTTGGTCTCGAACTCCTGACCTCAGGCAATCTGCCTGCTTTGGCCTCCCAAAGTACTGGGATTACAGGCATGAACCACTGCGCCCAGCTGAATCTGAGTGTGTTTTTAAACAGCACGTAAAATCCTCTTCATTTATTCAGTATTTCCAATGTAATTGCCCAATAGGTTCTTCTTACCTGCTGCCCAGGTACAGCCCATTTTGAATACTGGGGAATTGCAATAGAAAAGTGTTTAATACACATAGAGCTGGCTAAATGGAAGACTGGAGTTTTATTATTACCCAAATCAGCCTCCCTAAAAATTTGGAGACTAGGGTTTTTTTTTTTTTTTTTTTTTTGAGACAGAGTTTCACTCTTATTGCTCAGGTTGGAGTACAATGACATGACCTCGGCTCCCTACAACCTCCACCTCCCAGGTTCAAGCGATTCTCCTGCCTCAGCCTCCCAAGTAGCAGGGATTACAGTCATGCACCACCACACCCAGCTAATGACTAGGATTTTTTAAACATAATTTTTTGGTAGGATGCTGTTGATAGTTTAGGGATAAAATCATAGTAGAGTGGAAAATGGTCTTATTTTGCTGAGTCCACTTCTGGGTGAGGACCTCATGACCCTTGAGTCATGAATCTTGAGTCTAGGTGGAGCGATCCAGTCATCAGGAGTGCAGAAGTCTAGGCCAAGCGTGGTGGCTCACACCTGTAATCCCAGTACTTTGGAAGGCTGAGGCAGGTGGATCACCTGAGGTCAGGGGTTTGAGACAAGCCTGGCCAACATGACGAAACCCCATCTTTACTAAAAATACAAAAATTAGCTGGGCATAGTGGTGCATGCCTGTAGTCCCAGCTCTTCAGGAGGCTGACGCAGGAGAATAGCTTGAACCCTGGAGGCAGAGGTTGCAGTGAGCCAAGATGATGCCACTGCACTCCAGCCAGGGCGACAATGTGAGACTCCATCTCTCTCTCTCTCTCTCTCTCCCTCTCTCTCTCTCTCTCTCTCTCCCCCCCCCCCACACACACACACACACAAAGCAAAACTCTGAAAAGTCATCTCAAAAGATGCTTTTAAGTTCTATAAGTTATTTATGCGAGTAATTAGGGAAGTTGCAGATCTTGTGACCTCTGGAACAATGGCTGATAACTTTGCCCACATCTTAGCAGAATTCAGGCACTTCTCATCCTCTTAACCTGGTGGCCTTTCATTAGCTTAATAAGGGCAGTTTTGTTAGGGAAGGGCTATTATGATTTAAACTATAAACTATATTTCTCCCAAAGTTAGCTTGGCCCGTGCTTGAGAATGACCAATGGCAGTTTAGAGGTTAAAGGCAAGTTGGAGTTGGTATCATATCTCTTTTTCTGTTGTAATTCTCTCACAGTTAGAATTTTGCGAAAGTGGTTTCACCAGTGCCTCTTGTTTTCTTAATTTGATTTATCAGATTTTTGCCTTACAAATTCAGTTCACCATTACTTTCTTTTTTTTGAGATGGAGTCTCACTCTGTCGCCCAGGCTGGAGTGTAGTGGCGCAATCTTGGCTCACTGTAGCCTCTGCCTCCCAGGTTCAAGCAATTCTCTGCCTCAGCCTTCCAAGTAGCTGTTATTACAGGCGCCCGCCACCACGCCTGGCTAATTTTTTGTATTTTTAGTAGAGATGGGTTGTCACCATCTTGGCCAGGCTGCTCTCTCAAAGTGCTGGCGTGAACCACCACACCCGGCCTATTTTCTACATTAACTCTTTGATTATTATTAATTTGTTCTTTTTGTAGTTATATCTTCAGTCTAATTCATTTTCATCTTGGACCATAAAATAATAGAGCTAGAAGAGGTCTCATAGATTAGCAATTGTTGGCCTTTGTTTCCATGTAGAGAAGGCTAATGGATAACATTCATTTTTTCTGTAGGCTCCCAAAGGTGATTCTGTGGTTTTTCTCTGCCAGCTATTAATAACCACTCTTTCTGGGAAACTCAACAAAGTGCATCAAAATACAAGCAACACTGATGTCGTTATAGGGATTACTACTCTAATGATTTTTAAGTGTCCCTTTTGATAACTTTAGTGCTTTTTATTTGTATACCACGTTACTTTCAGCGTATCTCCTACTTTACCATAGTTGAGAAATTATTTATTTATTTATTTATTTTGAGATGGAGTCTTGCTCTGTTGTCCAGGCTGGAGTGCAATGGCATGATCTTGGCTCACTGCAACCTTCGCCTCCTGGGCTCAAGCAATTCTCCTGCCTCAGCCTCTGGAGCTGTTGGGATTACAGGTGCCTGCCACCACGCCCGACTAATTTTTGTAGTTTTAGTAGAGATGGGGTTTCACCATGTTGACCAGGATGGTCTCACTTTCTTGACCTCGTGATCTGCCTGCCTCAGCCTCCCAAAGTGCTGGGATTATAGGCGTCAGCCACTGAGCCCAGCCGAGACATACTTTTATAAAAGTTAATTTAGGGCCGGGCGCGGTGGCTCAAGCCTGTAATCCCAGCACTTTGGGAGGCCGAGGCGGGTGGATTACGAGGTCAAGAGATCGAGACCATCCTGGTCAACATGGTGAAACCCTGTCTCTACTAAATATACAAAACATTAGCTGGGCATGGTGGCGCGTGCCTGTAATCCCAGCTACTGAGGAGGCTGAGGCAGAAGAATTGCCTGAACCCGGGAGGCGGAGGTTGCGGTGAGCCGAGATTGCGCCATTGCACTCCAGCCTGGGTAACAAGAGTGAAACTTTGTCTCAAAAAAAAAAAAAAAAAGTTAATTTAGTTCAGTGATTATTCACCTTTTTTTCTGATCAAGTACATTATTATCATTAACAGTTGCTCATTATGATGATTCCTGAGTCCTAGTGGAATTTGAAACCTCCTTTGCAAAATTATAACTAAGAAAATTATGACAGTGAAAGATATCAGACCCAACCAACTCCATCTTGCTTCTAACTTCCAAACTGTCTTTGTTCATTCCTGGACATAGGCTGAACTAGCCTTGAGAACAAATTTTATTTGTAGTTTAAATAATAGCCCTTCCCAGAAGCTAGGCTGTTCTTGTAAAATAAATGAAAGGCCACCAGCCACCAAGTTAGGATGAGAGGGGCTGAAATTCGAAATATTACCAGACATTTTTTCAGATGTCATAAGATTTGCAACTCCTCTATTTACTCTAGAAAATGACATCACTATTGTGATTGGCCTTTTAAGATGTCTTTTCAGGTTTTTGCATTTCTGACAACCAGATGGCCCCACCTGGACTTGCCAACCCGTTCAGTCCCCTGCCCCCCAGGAACTGACTCAGCGTAAGGGGACAACTTTGACTCCCTATGATTTCATCTCTGAGCCAACCAATCAGCACTCCTGACTAACTGGCCCCCTCCCCACCCAATTATCCTGAAAAAACGAACCACCAGTTTTGGAGAGACTGACTTTAGTAATGAAACTCTGATCTCCCGCACAGCAGGCTCTGTGTGAATGATTCTTTCTCTATTGCAATTTCCCTATCTTGATAAATTGGCGCTGTCTAGGCAGTGGGCAAGGTGAACCCATTGGGTGGTTACAAACTGGGGAGAAATAAAAGGAAATATCATTTTCAAAAGCTCTCTGTAAAGAATCAGATTCTGGCTAAGAGTGTAGATCTTAATGTTCTCACTAATATGGCTTTGATGAGTGGAGGAACACCAGGGTTCTTTGTCCTCATGCCAGTTTAGATAAAACATGTGGAGTGGTTTTAAGGAGCAGAGAGTTTAATAGGCAAGATAGAAGGGAGAAGGAAAAAGCTCCCCTGTACAGAGGTGGAGGGGGACTCCCAAACCGAAAGAGGGAATCCCAAATGTGATGGATACCAGCCAGGTATGTGTAGAGGCCGGAGGAGGTGGTATCTGATTCGCATAAGGCTCAGAGGATTAGTTTGACCAGGCGTGTCATTCACATAGTGTGAAAAAGCTGGCTTTCTCACCCTAGCCTTTTAATATGTAAATGCGGGGTGCCATGATGTTCTACACACATGTTGGAGCAGGAGTATGTGGGGCAAGGGCAAGAAGGCAGTGGTAATCTTCAAGTTTGGGTGGAACCAGTTTCCGATGGCCTGAATTTGCATATCAAAGGTTGCCTTCTGGCTTTCTGTAGCAGCTTTAAAAATGAATCTTCCCAAGTACCCCTTTTCCTATCTGCCTAAAATAATTTCTTAATGACTCCTATAACATCACCACAAAGTGATAAGTATATGAGGTGAAAGATATGTTAATTAGCTTGATAGAATCATTTTACAGTATATGCGTGTATCAAATCACCTTGTATATAATAAATATGTACAATTTCTTTTTGTCAATTATACCTTAATAAAACTTGGGCAGGGAGTAGGAATAAAAGAACTAGATTCTGGTCCAGTTGATTCCTGAATTAGTGAAATGCCCTTTTTGCTTTCTGCTGATTTTATCTCTCTGAGTACATACTAGCAAATTTGCTTTCCTAGCAGAGTATCTTTATATTTTCTTTCCAGGAGAAGCTGTGGTTGTTTACTGTTTTGTCAAATTCAAAGTTCTCTGCCTTATTTTTAAGGCCACTTAATAGCTGTTTTATTTTTGTTTATACTTATTTCCATGCTGACTTATAAATAGTATTCATGTATGAGACATATGTGTTAAGCACATCACACTATCTTCTGTGTAGCTAACCAGAAAACCCAAACTCTGTAACCCTAAATCTGTTCCCCACATTCTCCTGACACTTACCTTCCACAGTGGGCTTTTATAGATAGTAAGTGTGAAACTGTTTACCAAGGTCCTAAATACAGGATACACAGTGCATTCTTTTTGGTAGTAATTATTTATTTCTGCAAATTCTTCATTTAGAAGCTCAGATTGTAATTAGGCATTTAATTAAAACAGCAGTACTGCCTTGTCTGTTGGCTGGTTTGTCGGGTTCTTCTTGTTGCAGTGTAGGTGAAGTTAAATTTAATTTTGGTTTCTTTTAATTTCTTTTTCTGAGAAAAGATTACCTATTTCTTTATTTGAGAACACTTAAAAAGTTGCTTAATCTTTCTGACTTGCATTTCTATCCATTGGAAAGGTACACTATTATCGTGTAGTTTGTGAAGCATTACTAATTTGTGAGAACAGGATTCCACTTGTTAATATTGTAAGTTAAAAAGGGAAGAAGGAAGTTGGTCAGGGCAGTGAGAAAGTAAAATAGGGAGAACTTTTAAGAAGCTTTCTGTTGCTTAACCAGTTTCGTTAGCAAACCTGGACTGCTGCCTTATGTATTCTGACATTAGGCAGTTAGATTGCTCGGTGTGACATCAGCATGTCACCAGTAGCTCAGCCGCCCACCTTTCAGTTTATTGTAGCCTGATAGGCTTTATACTTGGCAAATTAAGCAGAATTTCTGACACTGAAAACAAAACCAATCACAATGTAGTCACTATTAGAACCAACACTTGGAGCATAAAGTAACTTGATTTGCTTAAAATTTTTTTTCCAGTTCTTGCCACATGGTACTAAATTAAAAAATGTTTCTATTTCCTTTGCATATTTTGAATTTGTTTGCACTCGCTGGTAAGGTTCACTTTTCGTCTGCTTGCTATTTCTGTTCTCATTTGGTTCCTTCAGCGTGATAGACTGAGATGTTGCTCTCCAACAAATAACCATGACAAAGGAACCTGTGAATGTTAATATATTTGGAAAAAAAAAGTCTTTCCAAATCTTATTAAGATGAAGATTTTGAGATGAAGAGATAATTTTGGATTATTTGGGTAGGCCCTACATGTTACTGTATGTATCATTATTAGAGATAGTTAGTGGGAGGCTACAGAGAAATGGAGGAGAAGGCAATGTGAAAATGGAACAGAGAGACCCAATTTTCTTTGGTTACAAGCCAAGGAATGCTTGCAGCTACCAGATGCTGAAGAAGCGAGGAACACAGTCTCCCCTGGATTCTCCAGAAGGAGAAGGGCTCTACTGACACTTTTATTTTGGCTCAGTAAAACTGATTTCAGGCTTGTGGCCTTCAGAATTGTGAGAGAACAATTTGTAGTATTTTAAGCCACCAAATTTGTGGCAATTTGTTATAGCAGCTACAGGAAACTAATATATCCAGTAATGCTTTGAAAATCTCTGAGTGTTCTTAATGAAGTGCTTCTCCCTCTTTCACTAACAGTGTTAATTTATGATTCCTTGAACAAGCAGACCAGGTGTGGTGGCTCATGCCTGTAATCCCAGCACTTTGGGAGGCGGAGGTGGGAGGATCACTTGAGCCCAGGAGTTTGAGACCAGTCTGGGAAACATGGTAAAACCCTGTTTCTACAAAATATGCAAAAGTTAGCCGGGCACAGTGGCATGCACCTGTAGTCCTAGCTACTGGGATGCTGAGATGGGAGGATCACTTAAACCTGGGAGGTCAAGGCTGCAGTGAGTTGTGATAGTGCCACTGCATTTTAGCCTGAGTGGCAGAACAAGGCCCTGTCTCAAAAAATTAAATTAAAAAAACAAGTATTCAAATGTTTGTTGTATGGAAAATTGAATTAGGCACTGTTTAGGACTTAAGGAGGGTAGAGATCCTGCTTTTAAAGTAGAAGGGTTGAGGAGACAGATTTGTGATATTTTTGACCCAGAAAAAAAGACGCAAAATAAGTTAATATTGTATGTATTTCTAATGGAGATGAAATTTATAGGAACCAAATACCATTAGAGAGATGGACTGTTGATTATTTTATCATTCTTGTTTTATTTGTGGGGTAAAACCAAGTTATCAAGTGTTTCATCATTTATTATTTCAGTTACGTTGTAGATCACACAGTGGTTTAAGTCAGGCATCTCCAACTTCTGAGCCACAGTACCAGTCCATGGACTGTTAGGAACCAGGTTGCACAGCAGCAGGTGAGCAGTCGGTGAGCCAGCCAAGCTTCATCTGTATTTATAGCCGCTCCTCATCACTGCCATTACTGCCTGAGCCCCACTTCCCATCAGATCAGCAGTGGCATTAGAATCTCGTAGGAGTGTGAACCCTGTTGTGAACTGCGCATGCGACTGATCTAGGTTGTGTGCTCCTTATGAGAATCTAATGCCTGATGATCTGTCACTGTCTCCCATCACTCGCAGATGGGACTGTCTAGTTGCAAGAAAACAAGCTGAGTGCTCCCACTGATTCTACATTATGGTGCATTGTATAATTATTTCACTACATATTGCAATATAGTAATAATAATAAAGTGCACAGTAAATGTAATGTGCTTGAATCGTTCTGAAACCATTCCCCACCCCATCACCCCCTTGTCAATAGAAAAATTGTCTTTCATAAAACCAGTCCCTGGTGTCAAACAGGTTGGAGACTGCTGGCCTAAATTATGATGTTTAGGCATATATATATTAGGACTTTGTATTATACTTACAGTTGGTATCAGTTATTGTTTCATTGGGAGCACTGATGAATATTTGAAAAGAGTTACTGAATCATTCTGGATTAAAAGGTCTTATTTCTGTATACCAGGAAAGTTATTAAGCATACTATGACTGGCTTTAGATTGTGACTCTTGACAGCCATAAGAAGTTACTGTAACATGCAGTGTATGTATCTTAGCTAATACATGTTTAAATTAAGAGACCAAAGCTTTATAGGTATATGTAGTATGAGGTCTGGAAAATTTAAATTCTGTAGATATCACCATTTCATAGCATAAACATAAGATACCTTATCTGCTTCTACTGAATGCTAGAGTGAATGCTGTGTTATTTTACAGTTACTTACGTTTTATTTGAAGTTCAACTTTGAGCACTGAAATTAAAATCTCATTTTTATATTAACCATAAAAATTTATTCCACAAATACATAGTGCCAGTTTATGGTGGTGATTTTTCAGAGTAGAAGACCCCAAATGGTTAAACAGCAGGAAAGTTTTCTGCTTTTACTTAAAAACTGCTGTTTTCTATATGGCTTATTTACCACATGTTTAATTCTTAATGTTGTGTGCTGTGGGATTGAGCATGCAAAAGTCAGCAGAAAGAGTTCTGGTTTTTACATCTAGAGCTATTACTTGCTGTACAATAATAAAGGCACTATTTTATTGGGTTACTTGTAATTAACTTCAGCACTAGGCATTCATATAAATCATTTGTAATCTGTTTTCTTTAGATTTTTATTCTTTTAAACTGGTGTAACATACTTGTTTTCTGTTGTCTTTTTACAAATGGATTGAGGTTGTAATTACTTTTTGGAATTAGGCTGTCAGAAACCAACATATATGTGGATTCAAGAAAAGATTGAGGCAAGCTAATGAATTTTATATAACAGCTTATAAAGATTTGTTACTGAAATAAATATTCAGTGGTAGGATTGTTTTGTTTGAAAACTTAATAAATAATGATTTTTTCTCAACTTAAAAAATGTCTAGACATAAAAAGTTAAAATGGCAGCAATCATTAATTAGAAAATATTTATATATTTTATGTTTTCAAAATCTTGACAGTAAATATATGAGATTTATTCGAGCTCCTTATCAACTTACATATATTAAATAAATTTAAACATTAAATCTTCATTTATTTTCCTATTTTGCATAATATTATCTAATAATTGCCACTGTATTGACTAATACTTTGTATCATTTTATGCTTAAACTTTTTTATGATTATTAGTTTAAAATGAAATGAAAATTAAAATAGAGGCAGACTTTTGAGTAAAAAGGAAACATTTTAAAATAAACACATGTGCGTCTGGCTGGGTTTAAGCTAAATATATATTATCCTAAGCTAAATATTAGAAAACAAAAATTTGTCTCCAAAAATAACTTTCTTTAGAAAATGTTTATAGTAGTCTGTAGAAAGAATTTAGAAGTATGAGGTAATTTCATTCTAAACTAAAAGTATTAAAATTTTGAGTTGATAATTCTTATTAAATAAATATGTGTGTATTGAGGTGGGAGATAGGAGGCAGGAAGAAAGCTGTTTGCACCCATGTCCTGAAGTAGTGCTTCTAAAAATAATTCAGTTGGTAAATACGTTTTGTTATTTTGAGAACATTAGAAGGTTTAAAAATCTTTTAAAAATAATTAGCTGTTTTATATAGTTTTAATGGAAGTCTTTCATGTTTCCCCTCTAGCAGTCTCTAATGAACACTCCTTGTAACTTCAGTGCAGGCTTTGAGATTCCCTAAAGACTTGACTTCAGACCTCAAAGGGCAGCAATTGCCATATGTCTGGAGAACTAGAGTTGCCAAACTGACCATGTACTAATAGGACACATTTATATAGCTCCTGAATGTGGAACCCTGATATAGATTTAATGATGATCATCTGTTGAGAGCTTGTAGCTGGAAAGAGTTAGAGCAACTTTTTTGTCACCTTTATTGAAATCAAGCTTTCTGTATTGATTAGTGAACGATTTCGACTAAATTGATGCCAGTTTGGAAGTTACTAGAAGGATCATTATTTTTTGGAGGGTTGTTTTACCTGAAAAACTGTAAATACAGATTTTTAGAGATACTTACAAATATATTAATATTTCATATGCCTAAATACAACAGCAAGAGGATATTTTGATTTTTTACAAATAAGTAAAAATGTATTTATAGTAATTACATAATTGATTTGCATGGTTATCTTAATTGTTTGGAGTTTAAAATATTTACATTATATGTTTTATAAATGCCATGAATAGTTACTTTCTCTGTATTCAATTCTTTACTAATTGACCTATAATATTTATACAAACTACATATACATTTTAGATGAATATGCTCACAAAAATAAGGGAAACCAAAACTTTCCGAAGGGCAGTATTCTATTTTACTATTTCATGGAATGATTAAAGAAACATTAGAATAAAATCTTTCCTTTATTATTATGCTATATTCTTTTGTGGTATGTGATTATTTAAGTTTGTGTTAGATACAATGTTGAGAGAGTGCTGACACAAAGTGCAAACGCTGTTGAAAAGTTAATGATCGTTTACTTTGCGCACTTAAGATTACTGTATCTTGACTATGAATAGTTTTGCCTAGTTTTTTTTTTTTTTGAGACGAAGTTTCGCTTTGTTCCTGCCAGGCTGGAGTGCAGTGGAGCTATTTCGGCTCACTGCAAACTCCACCTGCCGGGTTCAAGTGATACTCCTGCCTCAGCCTCCTGAGTAGCTGGGACTATAGGCGTGCGCCCCCATGCCCAGCTAATTTTTGTATTTTTAGTAGAGACGGGGTTTCACCATGTTGGCCAGGATGGTCTCGCTCTCTTGACCTCATGATCTGCCAGCCTTGGCCTCCCAAAGTGCTGGGATTATAGGCGTGAGCCACCCCATCTGGTCAGTTTTGCCTAGTTTTGACCTTTAGGCTTGTGTGTAATATGTTTGTTTCTCAGTTTTGTGTTAATACATTCCCTTCCTCATTTGAGCTTTTCTCCCTGACTTTCCTCCTGAACTTCTAGGAGTGTTTCTATCAACTATTTAGGTAACTGGAGGTACATCCATCCAATTCTCTTCATTTTATAAGGGCATAGATAACTACATCTTAACAAATTAATATGGATATTTCATTGAAGAACCTAACCTTTAAATTTTTATGTTTTTATTATAAGAAAAATGAAACAGTTTGACATGAGTTTAGGTTTTTAAAATTTTTTTCTTTTTAATATAAATTATGTTTGGCTTCTGAGAGCAAAACTTACAAAAAAAAGAGTAATATTGGCCGGGCGTGGTGGCTCACTCCTGTAATCCCAGCACTTTGGGAGGCCAAGGTGGGCGGATCATTAGGTCAAGAGATTGAGACCATCCTGGCCAACATGGTGAAACCCTGTCTCTTCTAAAAAATGCAAAAATTAGCTGGGCATGGTGGCATGTGTCTGTAGTCCCAGCTACTCAGGAGGGTGAGGCAGGAGAATCACTTGAACACGGGAGGCAGAGGTTGCAGTGAGCCAAGATCGCGCCACTGCACTCCAGCCTGGCACCTGGTGACAGAGCAAGACTCTGTCTTAAAAAATAAAAGAGTACTATTACTACCAATAGAAATGGAAATAAACTCAATTTCATTTGGTAGGTTACAATACTGACTTTAGGTCTGGTGTAGTGGCTCATACCAATTTCCCAACACTTTGGGAGTCTGAGGCAGGAGGATTGCTTGAGGTCAGGAGTTTGAGGCTATGGTAAGCTATAATCATCACACCACTGCACTTTAGCCTGGTGAGAGAGTGAGACTGTCTTTTTTTAAACAACAACAACAACAACAACAACAAACCCTCAAAAAACTGACTTTTAAAAAGTACAGATTCTTGGAGGCCCTCTTAGTGCAGTGGGCAGCATGTCAGTCTCATAATCTGAAAAAAGTACAGATTCTTAATAGTTAGCCAATGATACTTTTGTATTTTCATATTTGTAAATCTTGAATGCATGTTCTATTTTTTAACATTTTCAAGAATAATCTTGGATAAATACCTCTTGTCCAGTTACAAAAATATGTGCGTATTATAATTTTTATTTTTTATTCATCTATTCTATATATTTAGGGCATATAATTTATTTTTAATTTTATATTTTTGAGACGAAGTCTCACGCTGTTACCCAGGCTGGAGTGCAGTGGCATGATCTTAGCTCATTGCAACTACCGCCTCCTGGGTTCAAGCACTTCACCTGCCTCAGCCTCCTGAGTAGCTGGGATTACAGGTGCTTGCCACAACACCTGGATAATTATTGTATTTTTAGTGGAGACAGGGTTTTATCACGTTGGCCAAGCTGGTCTTGACCTCCTGGCCTCAGGTGATCCATCTGTCTTGGCTTCTCAAAGTGCTGGGATTACAGGTGTGAGCCACCGTGCCTGGCTGGGCATATGATTTTTAATTAGAAAATTTTTTTTTCATCAGATAAAGCATGCAAATAATACTATAATAAGAAAAACAACAGTTCTCTGCCTCATTCCTTTCTCTTCCCTGTGATTGATTCTTAATTCTTGGAAGCAGCCACTTCTTGTCAAATTATTTTTGGTTGTTGACAGTGATATGCTTGAATTACTATTTCTTTTTTGTTTGTTTATTTTTTGAGACGGGTCTCACTCTGTTACCCAGGCTGGAATACAGTGGTGTGATCTTGGCTTATTGCAATCTCTGCCTCCTGGGTTCAAGGGATTCTCCTGCTTCAGCCTCCCGAGTAGCGGGATTATAGGTGTGTACCATTGCGCCTGGCCGTGAATTACTATTTCTTGATTTTTAAACTTTAAACATTAATCTTTTGTGAAAGATGACTGTTGAGTACTTAAACTCCTATCCTTTTAACTTTCACTCTCGTGCTTCTTTCTACTATACTTACATAATAGTTAAAACCACACTTAATATTTACATTATCATATATTTATGCCAGAACTAAAAAATATACTCTGAATTACGTATTTTTCTTTCTTTTTTCTACCCTCTTTTCTCTTCTTCTGCCCTCCTCTCTCTTCTCTCATGCCCTCCTCTCTTCTGGCTCCTTCTCCTCTCCTCCCCTGCTTGTACTCCTTCTTCCCTCTTGCTTGCTGGTCTTCCCCCCCGATTCTTTTTTCTGGAACTAATAATTTCATCCTTTTTCCATTCCTTTATTTATTTTTCTGTGCACCCACCACAAATTGATTTTTAAATTTTCCTCTGGAATCATAAAACCCATTGGAAGAAGTGGTTAAACCCACTGTGCATCTATTGATTCAATTGTTTTGCTTGCAGATACAGCACGTGGAGTCCCCTTTTTCCTGTTCCAATCTGGACTGGTTGTCCTTTACATCTATAGAAAGCTTTTATGTTAGAGGCTTCTTTTATCATCAGCCTAGAGTTTCTCTCTTTCCTCTCTTATGTTGCAGTCATTGTGTGTGTGTGTGTGTATGTGTGTGTGTGTGTGTATGTATTTAGAAATGTATGTTGATTCTACATTTATTGATCACTAGTTCATATGTAATGGTCACTGTTCTAGCACTGGGGATATAGTAAGGCTTTGTCTCTAAATAAAATAATTTTGAGAGATTGGAATGTTAGAGTAGATTTATAATTTTAGACCTACTTACACTGGAGGGTCTTGAAGATACACTTTCATGTACTGTGAGAAATAAATTTTATAAGGGGAACCTCAGCTTTCTTCAAGAGCTCTAGGACTGCCCTTCTCTGAAGATCTGACCTTATGGTAGGAACTACAGCTGGTCAATTGGAAAACCTGAATGTAATGGTAGTAATTGGGTCCTGAGATGGCAGGAGCCAAGTGGTGGCATTCAGTCACCAAAGGCAAGGTGAATGTGGTTACCATAATGGACAGCAGAGTCAAAGCAGCAAGCAGAACTATGATGCTGGTTTGACTGGAACAGATCATGGTATATGTAGAGGAGAAGTAGATAATATGCCTATTAATTTTTTATTTTATCTATATATACAGAAAATTTCTAGATAAGTGAACAAATACCTAACTTTAATCATAAAAGCAGTGAGTCATGGCCCCTCAATCAATTTCCCAACTTGAGCAAGTTTACAGGCTCAGAACTTTGTGAAGGAAGGGGAAGCTGGGTCCCCTTTAGGAAGGACCCATGTTCTCATGACTGGTGCAAGGTTAGAAGCAACCAGATCCACACATATTTGTGTCTTTTCACAGTGTCAGGCTTTTATTGATGCATTTAAATCACGAAAGCCACAAGCCACATGGATTTCTCAATGAGGCAGTTCTCCTTATACTTTACGTTCTCTTGGTAGTCAGAGCTGTGGGCACACAGGCTCAAGCCATTCCACAAGTCAGTCAGTATTGCAAACCATACATGACAGTATACTTAGTCAATATATAATATTATAAGTTAAACATTCCACAACAAACAAAGTAACATTTAACATCAAGAGTGAAAAGAGATAGGAGAAAGGGTTAACAAACCAGTCCCTGGGGAGCAAAGAAGACCAAAGGAGTTCTGGTCTCAGCTGGGTGGTCGTTCAGTCTTGCAAGGAAAAGTCTTTGAGGTGGTAGATCCTTTGTCAGCAGATGCCAAGTTCTTATCACAAATGACTGTGAGATGCTGAAGGCCTAATCTTTCATAGTCTCAGAATCCTCTGGTGAGAACTGATAGTGGAAGAATGTGTTTGTGTCTACATCTGGTTGGATGCATTTGGATTTTTGGATTTTTTTTTTTTTTAATTAAACAAAACATCCTTGTTGGCAAAATGCTTTATGAAATATAAAATGGAGACTTTTTCTAAGATAGAGTTTGTTATGTCAAGGGTGCTCTATACACTGGTATACTGTCAAAATTTTTACTGTTAATCTTCTCCTCACTTTTCTCTAAAGGTACCTATGACCTTTTACCAGGGTTACTGTTCATTGGGGAAAAGGACATTGGCTCCGAACTATGATTCCAAGAGACCTAAAATATCAAGGAGCTTATGGGGGGCAGATGATCAATAGAGTTTTAGGTTGCCCTTTCTCACAATGGGCCTGGTGAGTCTTCAAATTCATCCTATCATTTCCCAAATTCTGGAACGCATAGTTGGAACAGACATACTCAGAAACTGGCAGTGTCTCCACATTGGTTTTCTGACCTATGGAGTGAGGGTTATTATGATGGGAAAGGCCCCAGATGGAAGCTACTGGAATGCCTCTACCGTAGAAAACTGTAAGCCAAAAGCAATACTGTATTTCTGGAAGGATTTTCCCCCATCAAGGATTTGACACAGGTGTGGTGATTTCCAGCATGTATTCATCTTACTTGCCTATTTGGCCTGTGCAAAAGACACATGAATCTTTAGAATGACAGTGGATTATTATAAGCATAACCAGGTGGTAACTTCAAGTACTGGTTCTGTACCAGAAGTGGTTTCAATGCTTGAGCAAATTAACACATTCCCTGGCACCCAATAGATTTGACATATGCCTTTTTCCCCTCTATATGGGTCAATAAGGACCACCAGAAACAGTTTTCTTTCAGCTAGCAAGGCAGCAATGTCTCTTAACTGCCCTATTTCAGGAGTATCTGGCTTTCTAGCTGTATGTCATAATTTAGTTTGCATGGACCTCTATCATCACTTCCACAAAGAAATCACCCTGGTCCATTGATGACATTATGCTGGTTCCATTTAGAGAGCAAGAAGTAGCAACTAGCAGTTTTTTTGGTATGACATTTGCATGTCAGAAGTTGGAAACTAAATCCACCTCAGTAGAATTTCTAGGGTCCCAGTGTTGTGGGACATGTCGAGATAGCCCGTCTTAGGTAAAGAATAAGTTGTATCTGGCCCCTCCAGCAACCAAAAAGTTACATGCTAGTGGCTGTTTATGGATTTTAGACATGATTAGGCTTTTTCAGGGTTGTATGGCTGTAACTCTTTGGCTTTTAGAAGCAACATATTCCTCATTTGACTATGTTACTCTGTCCCATTTTCCAAGTTACCTGAAAAGCTTATAGTTCTGAGTAGAGCTCAGAACAAGAGAAGGCTCTGTAACAGGTCCAGGCTGCTGTGTAAACCATAGGCTCCAAGAGATCTAACGGTGCTTGAAGTGTCAGTGACAGATGGGGATGCTGTTTGGAGCCTTTAGCAGGTCCCTTTAGGTAAATTGCAATGCAGACCTGTAGGATTTTGGAGCAAGGCCCTGCCATCCTTCCCAATCAAATATTCTCCTTTTGAGAAACAACTCTTGGCCTATCACTAGGTTTTCATAGAGATTGGACACTTAACCTTGGGCCACCAAGTTAACATGTGACTGAGCTGCTTATTATGAACTGAATGTTATCTGTTCCACTAAGCCATCAAGTTGCGCATGCACAGAAGCACTCTGTCATCAAATTGAAGTGTCATATATATATATGTGATCGGGCCCAAGCAATGCTTGAAAACACAAGTAAGTTGCATGAAGTGGCCCAAATATCCAATGGTCCTCAGTTCTGCTACACCGCCTTCTCTTTGCCAGCCTGTACCAATGGCTTCATGGTGAATCCTGTGATCAGTTGCCAGAGGAGAAGATTTGGGCCTCGTGTATAGATTGTTCTGACAATATGCAGGCACCAACTGAAAGTGAACAGCTGCATCACTATAGCCCCTTTCTGGGACATCCCTGAAGGACTGTAGTGAAGGGAAATCTCAGTGGGTAGAACTTTGAGCAGTGCAACTGATTGTTTACTTTTTTTTGAAGGACAAATGTGATTATTTATTAATTCATGGGGTGTGACCATTAGTTTGTCTGGATGGTCAGAGACTTGGAAGGGACATGAGTAGAAAATTGTTGACAAAAAAATTTGGGGAAGAGGTGTGTGTCTATGAATGGGAGAAAAAATGTGAGTACTGTGTATTTGTGTCCTATGTTAATGCTCACTGAGGGGTGACTTCAACAGAGGATAATTTTAATAATCGAGTGGCTGGGAAGAGCTGTTCTATGGATACCAGTCAGCCTCTTTCCTCAGCCACCCATCAGTGCCCAGTGAGCTTATGAACAATGTGGCCATGGTGGCAGGGATGGGGGTTATTTAAGGGCTCAGCTACTTGGACTTCCACTCAGGAAGCCAAACCTGGCTGTTGCCACTGCTAAGTGCCAAATCTGTTGGCAGTAGAGACCAACGGTGAGTCCCTGATAAGGCACTGTTCCCTAGGATGATCAGCCAGTTACCTGGTAGCAAGTTGATTACATTTGACCCCTTCCATCATAGAAGGGGCAGCATTTTGTTCTTATTAGAATAGACGCTCACTCTGGTTACAGATTTGTCTTCCCTCATGCAGTATTTCTACCCAAACTACCATCTGTAGATTCTTTATCAACAGAATGCTTTATCAACCTTCGTTGTATTGCTTAGCATTGCTTCTGATTAAGAAATCTATTTCACAGTAAATGAATGCTCATGAAATTCACTGGCCTTGCTATGTTCCCCACTATCCTGAAGCAGCTGGCTTGATAGAACTGAATGTAGGTGACAATACCTTATATGGCTGGGACAGGGTTTTCCGGAAGGCTGTATGTGTACTGAATCAGCATCCAGTATATGGTGCTGTTTCTCCCCATAGTTAGGATTTGTTGGTCCAGGAATCAACAGGTAGAAATGGGAGTGATACCACTTGTTATTACCTCTAGTGACCCAATAGCAAAATTTTTGCTTTCTGTTCCTTTGATCTTACACTCTGTTAGTCTAGAGGTCTTAATTCCAAAGGGAAAAATGTTTCCACCAGGAGGTACAACGATGATTCCATTGAACTGAAAGTTAAGATTGCTTCCCAGATACTTTGGGCTCCTCATGCCTCTGAATCCTCAGGCAAAAAGAGTTACCATGCTAAGAATAGTGATTGATCCTGACTACTGTGGGAAAATTGAACTATACCACAATGAAAGTAAGGAAGAGTACGTCTGGAATACAAGCGATTCCTCAATGCATATCTTAATATTACCATGCCGTGTGATTAAGGTCAGGAACACTGTGGTAATCCCATCCAGGTAGGACTACTAAAGCAGCCCAGACCCTTCAGGAATGAATCTTTGGGTCACCCTGTTAGTTACAGTACCAGGACCAGCTGAGGTGCTTGCTGAAGACAAAGGGAATACAGAACAGGCAGTGAAAAAAGGTAGTTGCAGATACCAATTACGATCACATGACCATTTACAAAACAAGGAATGTAATTGTTATATTTCCTTCTTATTTTGTGTGTGTGTGTGTGTGTGTGTGTATAAATATATAATCTTTGTTTTCTTTCCTCTTTTAATCCTTTACCATACAACTTAGGATGTATTAGGAGTTTATAGTATCAATATCATAGTATTTAAGTATTGTTAACTGTACATTATAGTGTGTAAATATGTAAATTATGGGATATTGGGGAAGTGTAAATATCACTTAAAATGGGGAATGGGTTTATATTAGTCAGGGTTCTTCAGAGAAATAGAACCAATAGGATATATGTAGCTAGAGACAAGGAGATTTATTATGATGGATTGGCTCATGCAATTATGGAGGCTGAGAGTTCCCATGATGTGTTGTCTAAAACTTAAAGGCCCAGGAAAACCAATGGTGTAAGTCCCAGTCTGAGTCTGAAGTCCTGAGAACCTGGAGTGCTAATGTGAGGGCAAGTGAAATGGATGTCTTTCCCAACAGGAACAGATGAATTCCCACTTCCTCTGCCTTTTCTTTTGATTTGGGCCCTCAACAAATTGGGTGATTGATGCCCATTCACACTGGTGAAGGTGGATCTTCTTTACCACCTCAAATCCTGATCTGTTGTGGAACAACCTCACAGACACAACCAGAAATCGTGCTTTATCAGTTCCCTGGGCATTTGTTAGTCCAGTCAAGTTGACATATAAAATTGACCATCACAGATTTAGAATGGTTTTGGTTGTATGCAGAATAGTTGTATCATGTTAGGTGGAATTACGACCTTGTTATTAATCTTCATTTGGTGATGAAATATGGTTTAAGGAGGTGTATATGAGTGCCATGTTGACAAGGGGTGGACTTGTGTGTCAATTGGGTCACGGGCTGTTTACATATTTGGTCAAATGTTATTTTGGGTATATCTGTGAGAGTCTTTTCTGGATGAGATTAATGTTTAAATTGGTAGACTGAGTAGACAAGATTGCCCTCCCTGTTAGCATTGGGCATTATCCAATCAGCTGAATGCCTGAATAAAACAAAAAGGCTGACCCTTCCCCAGGTAGAGAGAATGTCTTCTACCTAACTGCCTTCTAATTATGACTTTGGCTTTTTCTCACTTTTGGACTCAAATTTGTCTCTTCCTGGGTCTAGAGGCTGCTGGCCTTCAGATTGCGCCATTGGTCTTGCTGACTCATCCTGTAGATTTTGGCATTTGTTAGCCAATGTAATTGTGTGAGTCAATTCCTTGTAATAAACCTCTGTTAACACATTCATATTCTCTCTCTCCTTCCCTCCCTCTCTCCCTCCTCCACCCCAATTGTTCTGTTTCTCTGAAGAATCCTGATTGATACAGGGGCATAGCGATGGCACTTGATAAAACAAAACCTCTATCTTGATAATTTTGGCCAAAATTAAAAAATCTTTTCCTATGATACTTTATTGTACTTTAATGGTTTTTCCCTCACCCTCTTAACAATATTGTTTGTTTTTTATGAGTCTTTTTTCTCTCCTGCTTGTTAGCTTTGGTGTCCAGCATCACAGAAGAGGGTTTCCTCAAATGTCTGGTTAACTTTGGCAATTTGCTCATTCCTAAGCATAATACAGAGAAAATCTGTATGTTTAGGTATGAGTTGTCCACTGGTGATACAAGAGTTCCCTTTGTTATTTGTGGAGCCTTACATTTTATCTTAGCTTCTCAATTTTCTCAGAAAAGTTCTCAAATATCACTTAGAGTGTCATAGTCCAGTATGTATACTTTCAATTTATTTTGTCTTTTTCATTATAGGTTTTTATAATTTCCTTAATTATGATAACTTTTCTGGAAAATAAACTTCCAGTGTTTACCATGGTAGGATGGCTTCACAGCATAGGGAGAAGATGTGGGATTCTACGTTCTTTTTATGCCAACTTGCAGCCCTTTCCCTCAGCCACCTTCATATGTACTCAGTGCCTTCAATTCCTGGCTTTTCTGCAGTTTTGCAGCAAGCATCGATTTCCTTCCTCACATTGATTTCTCTACTTTGTTGTGTAGATGTTTGTTTTCTTTGGTCCTCTAAGCCCATTTATTACTACTAACTCACGTATTTCCAGATTGTAAAATAAATTTCTTGATGTATCTTATGTACTGTTGCCTCCTCTTTATTCTCAGATTTACTATGTTAAGCTGAAGTCACTCATCGTCTACCTCTCAAATTTTTTTGTTTTTTTGAGAAGGAGTCTTGCTCTGTTGCCCAGGCTGGAGTGTGTGGCAAGATCTTGGCTCACTGCAACCTCCACCTCAGGGTTCAAGCGATTCTCCTGCCTCTGCCTTCTGAGTAGCTGTGATTACAGGTATGCACCACTGCACCTGGCTAAGTTTTGTATTTTTAGTAGAGACGGGGTTTCACCATGTTGGTCAGACTGGTCTCAAACTCCTGACCTCGTGATCCACCCACCTCAGCCTCTCAAAAGTGCTCGGATTAAAGACATGAGCTACCGTGCCCGGCCAAAAAAAAAAAAAAAAAGTTTTTAATTCTAAAAGTTGTGTTAAAGATGATCTGCCCACCAGAATAAATTGCTACTGCATTTAATGTTATTCATTATTAATGGCTTGACAAAATAAAATGATAGCAGAGTAGGTTATATGTAATCTTTTTAGTCTGTGGCCTGATTTTATCTGCTTTAGAGCATGCTAATGTTTGGGAATTACTTTTAAAAGTGAGATAAATTTATGTAGTGTATTAGTCACTAAAATATGTTCTAGGAGATTATTGAATTTATGGAGAACTGTTAAGTTTATGTCTAAAGAAATTAGAATTTTATTAAAATAATTTAAATGAATATATAGCACATTAATTGTATCTTTTTCTCTATATTTAGAGAAATATAGGGAGGAATAGACAATGTTAGGTTGATAAAATCTTTTGTCCCCCTAACTTTTACCACCAAGAATACAATTTTGAAATTTGGTGGAGATCTATGTAGTAGATTTCAGTAGTATGTAACATCTTCATTGTTTTTGTTATTTGACTTAAGGCATCAGTAAGTTAAGAGTAGATTTTAGTAAAGATTGACTAGTCAACAATTATGGCCTTAGGAAGTGAAAGTCAATTAAATACAGCTTTGGAACAGGTATGAAATTATTGACTCTGTTGTTTTGTTTTGAGTTCTTCCTCTCCAAAGTGCTGAAATGTGTTTTGAAATTACTCAGTTGCATTAGTGGTTGGATTTGAGGCTTTTAACGTGTTTTTCGTCAGTACCTCTGGGAAAAGGATAACCAAGACTTTTAAACGTACTGTGCATTTTGCATCACTATATGATTGTAAATACTGTGATGAAATATTGAAACAATCATGAAAGATGATGACCATAAAGCTTTTCTTTTAACTATTAAAACTCGCTAAAGGTTATATTGAGCCGTGGTTTATGAAATTGTTTAGACTAACACCTTCCTTGATAATTGTTTCTGAAGTGGAGAAAAATGTTTTAGGATAGCATAGTTCATGAATTTTTTTTTTAGTTTTGGTGATTTCTATGAATTACTATAAAGAATGTTTTATTATGGAGAAAATTTGTTGGCTTTGATGAATACCAGGATTATAAAAAAAATTGAAAAAATATTCTCATTGGCTTCAGATTCTTTTTATATAGGTTATTTTTACGCATTTGTGTATCTGGTATTTGGTATTTTATTAAATGGTAATTAGTAATTAGTACTATATTATAGAGAAATGAAAACATAATGATATCTCTGAAGTTTGTGATAATTTTTAAAATAACCAAAAATGTAAGATTTGTATTTTCATTTTATTCCTCATTTTAGCCAGTTTTTAAAAATTAATGAAAACATTTCAGGTTATTATGTAATAATTACTGAAGGTTAACAGATATGAGTTTCCTTGAGAACACCAGAAGTATAATGTATTACTGGTAATAAATTTGAGTTTCTGAGTGTCTATAAAACACAGAACTTCTTCAATTACACATGTACCTTCATGTCTTGTTTTTAATTGAAAATAAATATTTCATGTGATATAACAAGATAAGTTTAGATTATAAATGTTTAGTGTGATTACGTTTTGATAGTTATACTAACTTGAACTAGTTTTCTATCTAACCTCAATAATGCTACTTAAAATCTTTGTGAAATCTAAATGACACAATTTCTGATTTGACAATGTAAGTAAAAGTTTCTGTATATAATGAAAATAAAATCTAAATGATGTTTACCTTTTACCTGTATATTTAATATGTGATCTTTCTGCTGTTACCTATTTCATCCATGTGGAATTTTGAGTTTTGTCTGGATTATGCAATAAAAATCCCTTCCCATTGCAGTTTCAGATCAGACCAAATGGATTTGAGAAAAATAGTACTAATAAATACTTTTTTATTATTAATTTTTAAAAGACATTACTTTTTAGAGCAGTTTTAGGTTCACAGCAAAATTGAGCAAAAGGTAGAAATTTCCTATATTCCCCTTTCCCCTACACATGCATAGCCTTCTCTCTTGTCAACATTCTCCACCAGACTGGTGTGTGTGTTATAATCAGTGAACCTACACTGGCACATCATTATCACCCGAAGTCCATAGTTTCCATTAGGGTCCACTCTGGTGTTGTGTGTTCTGTGGGTTTAGACAAATGTATAATAATATGTCTTCATCATTATAGCTTCATGCAGAGTAGTTTTACTGACCGAAAAATCCTTTGTATGCCTCCACTTCCTCCCTCCATTCTCACTAACCCTAAAACACTCATCTTTTTAACTTTATCCATAGTTTTGCCTTTTCCAAAATGTTATATAGTAGGAGTCATACAGTATGTAACCTTTTCATATTAGTTTCTTTCTCTTAGTAATATACTTTTACATTTTCTCCATGTCTTTTCATGGCTTGATAGCTCATTTTTTTTTTTAAGAACTGAATAATATTCTGTTGTCTGGTTGTACCTCAGTTTATCCATTCACCTTATGAAGGACATTTTGGAAGCTTCTAATTTTGGCATCTGTGAATAGAGCTGCTCTAAATCTTCATGTACAAATTTCTAAGTGGTTATAAGTTTTCAGCTCCCTTTGGTAAATACCAAAGAGTGAAATTGCTGGATCTTATGGTAAGAGTAGGTTTAGTTTTGTTGGGAACCACCAAACTATGTTCCAATGAGGCTGTATCATTTTGCATTTCCACCAGCAATGAAGGAGGTTTCATTTATTCTTCTACCACCTCCTTGCATTAGGTGATGTCAGTGTACTGGATTTTGGCCATTCTAATAGGTGTTTAGTAGTATCTAGTTTGAATTTGCCTTTCCCCAGTGATATGTGGAGAATCTTGGCTTATTTGCCATTTGCATATCTTCTTTGGTGAGGTGTCAAAGTCTTTGTCCCTTTGTTTAATGTGATTGTTTGTCTTTGTTGAATTTTAAGAATTCTTTGTATATTATGCACAACAGTTCTTTATCTGATGTCTTTTACAAATAATTTTATCCCAGTCTGTGACTTGTTATTACAGATACGTAGGAAAGTGGTTGACTTTGTAAATTAACCTTGTATATTGCAACCTTGCTGTTTATTGCTTATTCCAGTATTTTTTTTTTTTTTGTAGATTATTTAAGATTGTCTATATAGATCAGCATGTCATCAGCAAAGACGGCTTTATTTTTTCTTTTTCAATTTTTATCCTTTTCTTGTCTTAACTGCATTAGCTAGGACTTCCAGTATGATGTTGAAAGATAGTGGTGAGAGGGGACATTCCTGCCTTTTTCCTGACAGTGGATACTTTAAAAAGTGAAATGACTAATCTAAAGATTTATATGTGGAATTTTAGTTCCTCTGTAATTACTGACTTCTTTTTTTCTAATAAGAAAAGCAATTTTCTTTATTTTTTCCTTTAAGTTTCTGTTTTGAAGTTTTCTGTAAATTAAATGATCTAAATGAAAACTCACTCAACTTGAGGTCTTACTTTCCTTTCTATTCTTGTATTATTTTAAATTTCTAGTTGGCTTGCCGAGAATGTTATGTTAGGTATAAAAGCCGAGGAGTGAACATATGCTTGTATTGTTTGGCTGTGGCATCTCTTGAGGTATCACAATTCTTGCTAATCACTTGCTGCCCATCCACAAAGTTCCCAGTTATGTTCTCTTCATCTTCTTAAATTCTAAGCTGCTTCTGCATCCTTCTGTGATAATTTTTTGAAACTTTTTAGGGCATCAGATAGTTTGAGGTCCATCTATCTTGAAATTTGTGTCTGTTCTGTTCTTGTGCATTACTAGGTTTAGGGTAACTCTTTGAGTCGTATTATCTCTCTGTGCTGCACTTGGAAAGTGAGATGTGGGACCCTCTGTACCAAAATTTTAAAAAAAATTGAGATTTCTGTTTATTTTAATCATTTTCCTACCTTTTGAAAAGAGAGGAAGATATGGCACATGCCTTTCTCTCAGGAATATTATCTTTTGTGGAAGTTGCTTGCTTCCCTTTGGACTACCTGGTTTCATTTCATTTTGATGGAAAGAAAATGGTTTTAAATTAGATTCATATATCTGTTTTATATTGGTTTGGTTTACCTCATTGGGAAAAAATTAGTATCTCAATTTTATAGTTTCAGTAAAATATGAATTCAGTATGAATTTTGAGAGATAATTTATTGTATAATTACGTCATGAACTTCTAAGTGTTAGTAAATTTTAGAATAATAAATTGTTGTACCTAGAATAAACTTTTAAAAGGGAATATCTAAGACCTACAGATGTAGTGTGATCTGCCTAAGGATATATTCTGTTAGTATCAGAATGAGAACATGGATTTTATGACTCTGTTTCTTGTTCATTCCTCAAGAATACATTACTTTTTCTTTGCTGGTTCTAGCCAGTGACTGTCCTCCAATGTCTTACTGATTTTCTATTTAATTTTTATTCTACGGTATATGTTCTGTTAGTACAATTATACTAACACTATTCATGGAATGTAATCCTTTGCCAAAATCATGACGTGATTGTTTTAGTCTCAAGAATCACCTTGGTTTTTTTTTCAAAACACAAAAGAAGGCAGTACAAAAGTGGACATAGGAAAGATAAAATAGAAGAGAAAGGATGAGACTAGAAAAGAATTTGGAGTGGAACAGAATGGTCATTAGGGTGAAATTGCATGGAATTTGAAAGCCTTAGAGTTATTACATTCAGAAAATATGAATCTGGCATGTTAAGAAATATAAATATTATGTATGTGTTTTCAGCTCTTTAAAAACAAATCTCTGTGTGTGTTTATATGTGTGTGTGTGTGTGTGTGTGTGTGTGTGTGTGTTTACCATATACACTCAAGTGCATTCACCAATATTTTTCAAATCTAGATATGTTTTAATTCATGTAGGCCTTTCCTTATTGTATTAATGCTTATTGTATTAATGCTTATATATATTTGTTTGTGTGTGTATATATATATATATATAGTTATAAGGATTAAAGTATTCATTTGTACATCCTCTTGATTCCTGGGTTTTTTAATAGATAGCTTTTTAGTGGATAAAATTTAATGGATAAATTTCAAATAGATCAAGTATATATTTAATGCATTTATACTAGATATTACTAATTAATGGGACAATGAATTATAGTTTTCTAACTCAAAACTGGTTTAGCCCAATTCACTGATCTTTCTAATCTCATTTTCAATTGCTAGTCATCAACTTTTATGGTAAACTATGCTGCTTTCTTAGGGTTATTGAACTACTTAATTCTCTCTTCTCTTCATTTTGGATGATACACCTTAAAAAAAAAATTGAGAAACAAAAACAAAGCCAAAATCAAAACATCTATTTGTCCTTGGTTTTCTTTGTCACCTTCTTTCCCAACTTTCAACGATTTCAGTTAAATTAATATATAGTAGAACGAAAGGGCAAGATAAATATAGATAGGCTCATTTAATTTACACAGAATCATACTGTTGCTAACTTGCTTAGTATCAGTATACTATTCTGTATCACCTATTAATATGGCTTAACAGAACTTTAAGAGTTAAGGTATGAAATTGACATGGGTGACATTTTTCATTATTGTTCTTTTAAAAGAAAGAACCTACTGAGTGACATTTCTTCAGCTATTTTTGTTTTTTTATTTTAGGAGTGGCAAAATTCTATTCAGAAGAATGCAGGCCTTGCTTTCATCGAACTTGTCAATGAAGGAAGGTAATCTATTTTATTTTAATCCATTTTGTATTTTTCTTTAAAATCTTGTGTTTTTTCTGTAGGTACTGATATTTTTGGTCTCCGTATTTACTGTTTGTTCAGTCAGTAATGTAGTGGAGCTCTGATATATCAGTTATGTATATGTTAATATTTAATCATTCTGTAATTTTTTTTTTAAGATACATGCTTACTGATACAGTTCTGATTTTTATTTTTCAATAAGTTTGGGAAAAGTAAACTGATAAATCTATTTGCAGGTATAAGGAAAAGCCATACTTATTTGGACTTCCTATAAAGTTCTTTTATGTGTATAGAACCATTAATTAGAATTAGATGTGTATATTGTTTTTTTTATATCACAGGCTGACCATAAGAGGAGGGGGGACAAGTTTTACAATGTGATGTGGTAAGAAAGGTGATAGAGGAAATAAGTAGGTATGTTTTTCATTTAAAGAGCAGAAACAGAAGAATTCAAGCAAAGAAAATTTAGTGGCGGGTAAGAGAAGGGAAGAAAGTGCAGAGGTGAAAAGAGAGATAAAAGGGAGAAAACAAATGTAAAAGAGTGAAAGAATTAAAAGGTACAAGGAAATTGAGGAAATGATTAGTGGACCACTTTTCATCTGATTTGTAGTAGCTGATTTTGCATTAATGAAACTGAAGACCCGGAGTATAGTTAAAAAGCTGTGACTGACTCCCCTTGCAGACAGTATTCTGAACAAACTTATTGTTTCAGCAGTGTTTGTTTAGTGATTTGGGCAATGTTGTTGGAAGATTGACCTTATCAGTCCTTTGGTAACTATTTGAACTTGCATCTAGGAATCCAGGTTTGCTCTCTATCTCTCATAAATATTCTAGAAAAGGGAGAAAAGAGTATTTGTAACTTTATTTGATCTTAAATACTACTACTAAAACCCTTTCCCTCAGAAATAATTACAGGTGCTCACAGACCAGTAACCTGCAATTATAATACTTAATGTTAAATTCTGTGATAGAAATATGTAAGTACAAGGTGCTAAGAAAGCACTAAGGGGGGTACTAAGGTACTATGGAGTACTAAGAAAAAGAGAGAGTCCTCAACTGAGTGTGGAAGAATCAGGTAAAACTTAACCAGGAAACAATGATTCTTGAGATGCATTTCAAGGGTCAGTATGATTTGTCATATAAACATTAGTAATTTGGAGGTTATGGAAAAATTGGAGGATGTTTGTATGAAAATCATTCCAAACCCAGGGAACAGAATATCTGAAGGCATTGTAATGTGGGCAGGTATATAGGGGGTGTGTGTGTGTGTGTGTGTGTGTGTGTGTGTGTGTGTATGTGTGTGTGTGTGTGTGTGTGTGTGTGTTGGAGAGGTGTTGTTGGGATTGGGCATCTAGATCTCTCAAGGGAGTGGGAACCCTTGGAAAATTTTAAACAAAAGAGAGTCATTATGATATTTGGGGCTTGGAAAGATAACTGGCAGAAGTTTTTAGAATAGGTTAAAGAAGGGAAGTCCTGATTGAAATGAAGAACAATTGCAAGGTTACTACAATGATCTGTATGAAACATAGAGCTAAGTTTCCATGTAGAGTGTGGCAAGTAGTAGGTGATCAATAAAAACTGATATAGATTTATAGCCATAAGAACTAATTCATAGGGCAGTGAATGAATTAATGACTAATTCTTTACTCTTCCTTTCAGTAAACATTTCAAAGTTTATATTTATTGAAAAATAGCTTTTGGCTGATTTCAACACTGAGGTATTGGTTTTGAAGTTTATATATAGATATGATTCATGATATATATATATATGTATATATATCATTCAATATATGATATTGAAGTTTATATATAGAAAAAGAGGTGACTAGAGCTGTTGATTAAATACACAAATATTCTACTTAATGCAAAACACCCATAAACAGACTTTCTATAATTTTTAGGATTTATTGAAGTATAATTCCTGGCTTTGTTTTAAAGAAAAATTTATATGAAGTGATTTTGATTATTGTAGACTCTACTAAGTATAACTGCTCTTATGTATGTTACTGTTACGTTTAATAGGTGAGGCAACATAGACCTATGATTAAGAGCATTGGCTTTGAAGATAGCCCTAGGTTCATATTTCAGCTTTGATACTTGACAAGTACTTTTACTTTTTGAGCTTCAATTCCTCATCTATTTATTATACACTGACTATGTCCCAGGAATTGTTCTGGGTACTGAGGATACAGCAAGAAACAAAATAGATAAAGATTCTTTTTTTGTGGGTTGTATATTCAAATAGGCATTGACAGATTATGAACAATAAAATAAGTAGGTTATATAATATGTGAATAATATAATATTGTTCAGTACTATGGGAAAAGAAAATGTGGAGCAGGTGAGGGGAATGAAATTTTTGAAGTAAGGGAAAAAGGTATTGGTATGGTTTGCAGTTTAAATAGAGTGGTAGGATTAGGGCTCATTGAGAAAGTAACACTGGAGCAAGCACTTGAAGCACACAGGAGTCAGTTATAGGGGCATATATATAAAAGCATTCCAGGCCTCAGGAATAGCCAGTGTACAAGTGTCAGTTTCCTTGGTATATTTGAGGAATGAGGCTAATATAGAAAGAAAAGAGTGATTAAAGTAGAATGAAATAGGAAGTAAGGTCGGAGAGATAACATAGGGCAAGATTTTGTGTAGAAGCTTTGTAATTTATTTTGTGGGAGATGACAGCCATTGCACGATTTTGAGAAGAGGAAGGCATCTCCCTTACAGCTTAAAAAGATCTCTCTTGGACAGGTGCAGTAGCTCACACCTGTAATTATAGCACTTTAGGAAGCTGAAGTGGATAACTTACTTGAGCCCAGGAGTTCAAAAGCAGCCTGGCAACATGGTGAAACCCTGTCTACAAAAAATGCAATTAGCTTGGTATGGTGACAGGTGCCTGTAGTACCAGCTACTCAGAGAGCTGTGAGGTGGGAGGATTGCCTGAGTCGAGGAGGACGAGGCTGCAATGACCTGTGGTCGTGCTACTACTATGTAGCCTGGGAGATAGAGCAAGATCCTGTCTGGAGGAAAAAATTACTATGACTGATGCATGTGGGAAGTTAAGGATAGAAGTGAAGAGATCAGCCAGATGTGGTAGGTTGTGTTTTTAATTCCAGCACTTTGAGAGGCTGAGGTGGGAGGATCATTTGAGCCCAAGGGTTTGAGACCAGCCTGGGCAACATAGTGAGACCCTGTCTCTATAGAAAATAAAAAGAATTAGTTGGGTGCGGTGGCATGCACCTGTGGTCCCAGCTACATGGGAGGCTGAGGCAGGAGGATCACTGGAGCCCAGGAGGTCAAGGCTGCAGTGAATCATGTTCACACCACTTCACTCCATCATTGGCAGTAGAGTGAGACCCTGTCTCAAAAAAAAAAAAAAAAAAAAAGTAAATAAAGACAAAGAGATCAGTTGGGGGCTATCGTAGTAATTGTGGTTAAACATGATGGTGACTGGGACAAGGTTGCTAGCAGTAGAGGAGGTAAGAAATGGCAGGATTATGGACTAATTTTGAAGATAAGACCTGACAGGTTATCCTAATGATTCGGATGTGGGTCTTGAGAGAAAGCCAGGCATCACTCTTAAAATTTTTGGCCTTGTAGGTAGAGATACCAAATGCCTTTGTTTTGCGTTGTCATTGAAAGATCTTTATATAGCAGACAGCTTTGGAATATAGAAATAGTGTCTCTATTTGGAACAAAGCAGAATTGTTTACTGTCTAGTATAATAATGATAATGTCTCTCTCTGAGCCAAAGACCAACAGACCTACTGGCCATCATAAAAGATTGAAGTGCCCTAAGCTCAGAGTTCCTCTCTTGTAACACACTTTACTACATGTACAGGTGTCTCCTGGACCTATGTAACTCTGTAGGAACTGAGACTTGGAGGTACTGGCACAAATGCTAATACTCTGGCATTGCTATTGCTGAAAATTTGATGAAACAATTGTTTGAATAATTTACTTATTTCTGTATCATCTGTTACCGTTTTCATAGTACCTGCTCTCTGATTTCTTACATTTGCTTTTCTTCTTCTGTTTAGATATTTTAGCCTCCCATAGTTAGAAACTGCCTTCTTTACTTCAGTTCTTAGCCTATAGAGAACACTCAGCCTTATTTCTTTTAAGTAAGTGTTTGAAATAAACAGTGATGGAAAATAAGATTCGTTAGTGAAATAGTGCAGGTAAAATTGGAAATTTTCGTTCGCTATTTACATACAGTGTAGAATATATTTTAAAGGAAAATTTTAGTGGGTTATTTTTCTAAATCAGTGGATTTGGTTTTCCTTTTATAAATAATTAGTGCTTGAGGTTAAATGAGTTTTCATAGGAATATATGTGTTTTTGAAATAGTTTGGAGTGTTTGACTACTAGACTTAATCCCAGGGGCAGGAAGAATAATAATAAGGATTTTTCTTTTTACTGCAAAGACTAACCTTTTTTTCTTCTTATTATGTAAGTCTGACCTGCCTTGACCTCATTTATAGAGTAGCTGCTATAAATTTTGCCCTTGATTAATGTTTTATTAGTGTAAATAACATGAAGACCTTTATAGACAGACTACAGCATAAGGTCTAACAAACTTGAAGAGTATCATTAGCAAATCAATTACTAAGTTCAGACATAAGTAACTGTTGTTTGGTAGAAACTGCTGATGTTGTTCTAGGTAGCTGCTCTGTGAGATGTTACTCTGTGAATTTGTAATGATTTGCTGATGATCTCTTTAACTTACATTTGTTTAATAAGATATTTTATAAATGCATGTTTTGGTAGTTTTGAGTTAAGTAGGTATTTTTCAGGTAAACAACATTTCATTTTAAACAAATTTATATAGCTAGAATAATTGATAATCATGGACATAATCAAATGTTACAACCTTTGATGACTTCTAAGAGAAAAAGATACATATAATAAAATATTTCAGTTAAAAAATTAAATTTTCACATATTATTAGCAAGAATACTGTTATTCCTGAATGATAATTTTGTTTATGACCATTTTATGATATGTTGAATCATTATTATCACCACCTCCGTTTGCTTTTTAAATATGCAAGTAATAGATCTAAAATAATTTTCTTATTCTTGAAAGGCACAACCTTCTTTAAACTAATGGTTTTAAAGAACTTAAAGAATATTAAAGCCACCTTTTAAAGTCTCTGTGATGCTGTAGCACCACATCAATAGAAAATAATATATAGTTATTACTACTGCCTTTGACTCTCTTGAATGAAATCTGAGGGTTCAGTGTTATACTAAATTTCTATGTGGTGTAGGTTACATTGTTATGTATATTGGACCTAAATTGATTTATTTGTGTATTTGATTTGGCTTTATCTTATTTTTTCTTCACCTTACAAATATATTTAATTAAAACTGAATTGAATTGAAACATATATTTAATTGAGTTCATAACACTGTTGCTTACATTTTTCTTAATTATTTGCCAATGAATCTTGTAAGGTTTTTCTTCCTTGGATAAATAAAGGGCTTCAAGTTCATATTTTGCCTTTTATTCTTATTTTCTTAGAGGTTTTGATGATATTAGTTGCAAAAAAATTTAGTGTCTCAGTATTGATGTTAATTTTCCTGGCAGAAATAGATCAGGCTGCTAGGTTGCCTCCTTTCTTCTTGCCAGCTTGCTTGTGATCCTTCTGAATATTTTTTAGAGCATTTAATCTCCTGATATTGTTCTAGGTAGCTTTGATCAAGGTAGCTGCTCTGATACATTATTCTGTGAAATTTGTAATTATTTGTTGGTGGTCACCTATCTTATGACTTGTGTCTGTTAGAGAGAATGATGCATATTTTAAGTATTTAGGTGGTACCCTTTTTGTTCTTACTTTCTAGAATTTTGAAAAGTTAGTGCAAATTCTCTACTAGAGTTCCCTTCCCCCCCCCCTTTTTTTTTTTTGGAGATAGAATCTTGCACTGTTGCCAAGGCTGGAGTGCAGTGGTGCGATCTCAACTCACTTCAGCCTTGACCTCCGTAGCTCAAGTGATCCTCCCACCTCAGCCTCCAAGGCATCTGGGACTGCTGTTGAGGACAACACACTTGGCTAATTTTTAAATTTTTTTTTTGTAGAGATGAGGTTTTGCCATGTTGCCCAGGGCAGTCCCTGCACTCCTGGGCTCAAGTCATTCAGCCTCCCAAAGTGCTGGGATTATAGGCATGAGCCACTGTGCGTGGCCTCCTTTAATTCTTGTTTCTAATTTTATTAATGTTTCTATTAGTTTCTCCTCATTATCTTTATTTCATTTGTATTTTAAATTAAAAAACAGGCATAGTTTTATTGACTAATTTTTTAAATCTTTGATAGTAAAAATCAGAGAAGTAATAGACTATGAAACCTAGTTAAAAGGTACAATATTTGCTAAAAAATTTAAGAGTTAAACTCTCATCTTGAATCTTGCAATTTGCTAAATATGTAAATAATTAAAATGATCTATAATTATAGTGTTGGGTTTAATTTAATAAAAACACATTTTGAGAACTTTCATAGCCTCCTACTTTACTTTTTTTTTTTAGTATGTCCTTCTCCAGATTGTAACAACTTTACTTTTAAACATGCCACTATGATTCTTCTTTTTTCCCCATCCTTGGAAAGCACAGAAATGGCAGATTATCTCACATTCTGTTGGGCACGTTACTTAATCATCCTCTAGGGACAGTCAGTGCCTGCTTATTAGAGCAGTAACTCAGACTTGTATCCAAATATATAAATAGCCCACATAAAGGACATAATGCTTTGAATACTAATACACTGGTCTGTCTGAAAAATTCATCTGCCTAGGTTGGGTGTCTTCTTTCTGAGCATTCATTTAGCAGCTCCAGCCTTTTTCTTCACCTCTCTAAATAGCATGGTTATTAATAATGTTGGTGGAATGAGAAGAATGACTAGAAATGAAAGTGCAGAGGGAAAAAGGTGAGAGACAGATAACATTTCATTTTGACTCGTTGCCCATTAGTATTTTGGATCTGGGTTATCCTCTGACAAAAACACAAAAGTATTTATTGCACATAAGTAAACAGTATGGCTAGAATATGTTCTTATCTCTTATCAGTGGAAAACAAAATTTGAATTGAGGTAGATATTATCACTTGGAAACCCTTGAGTGTTACTTAAAGAGCCATATGCTTTTTCTGTTTTAAAATTATATATGTAGGAAGGAAGTTTTAAAATTATATATGTAGGAAGATGCTTTATAGAAAAACTCCAATTAAATTTTTTTATTATAATTTTTTTTTCTTTTAAGAGATAAGTTCTTACCTTGTCACCCAGTCTCAAGTGATCTTTCTACCTTGGTCTCCCAAGTTGGTAGGATTACAGGCGTGAGTCACTGTGCTCTGCTTAATTACATTTGTAAATAGTTGTTTGGAAATGATGCTATTTTGGGGATACAGTCAGAGATCCACTATAGATTAGTTGACCAGAGACTTTATCTCTCTTTTTTTCTTTTGAGATGTGGTCTTGGTGTGTTACCCAGGCTACAACCTCTTAACTCTTGGGCTCATGTCTTTATCTCTATTTACTTAAATCCTGGAGTGTATTTGTATCGAAGTTTTTCTGAGTGATTTAGAATGAAGTATATGCACTTAAAGATTAGATTATTTAAATTAATGTTTATAATTTTGTAAAGGTTTAATAGCTTATCAAAGATTAGAATTTTCTCTCCTTAATTAGGATAAGCATATGTTTCTTCTTTTATTCATGTTTTCTGGTTTAAAGTACTTATATGGTTAGATTATTTTTTATTTTTAATTTTATAGCTTGATCTCTGCTCATGACTGTACTTCCTTTAACAGATTTTGAATATGGAGGCTTGTTTTGCGCACTTTATATGGGATTTTATATTTAAATGATTTTTCAATGTTTACATTTTTTGTTAGAATGGAGTCTCATCTCTGTTGCCCAGGCTGTGCAGTAGCACTGTCATGGCTCACTGCAGCCTTGACCTCCCTGACTCAGGTGATCCTCCCACCTCAGCCTCCTGGGTACCTGGGACTACAGGTGCTTGCCACCACATCACAGCTAATTTTTATATTTTTTGTAGAGTTGGGTTTTGCCATGTTGTCCAGGCTGGTCTTGAACCCCTGCTCAAGTGATCCTCCCACCTTGGGCTCCCAAAGTAATGGGATTACAGGCGTGAGCCACCATGCTGGTCTGTGGCTACTTTTTAAGCTTGTTTTGTTCTGATTTATGTAAAAACATGGTGCTGCATTTGAATTGTGCATTTTTACCCCCTAAAAATAATAAATTCTACTAGATATCAGAGTTTTAAATGTTTGACTATATAGGATTTGCTGTTTGACCTTTTTTTTACCAAGACTAAATGCATATGACTTATGTGAAAGATGACTTGGATACAGCATGCCTGTGGAATATGCTTATGTTTGTGTAGGCGTTTCATAGCCTACTACAACAGCTTATATGTAATTAGGATCATTTATTAAATTAAATAAAAATGATTATAGAAAAAGGGATATGAATTAGGGATAGGTGAAAAAAAGGAACTCTCATAACCTTTGAGAAGATTAAAATAAAAATAAAACGAAAATAGAGTCATTCACCTTATTCAGCAAATATTAATACACACCAGCCATGTGCTGGTCCATGTTCTTGGCTCTGAGAATTTAGCAGTGGTCAGAATAGACATGCCTGCCCTAATAGGGTTTATTTTAATTGGTAAACTTAGACAATAAAGAAACTAAAAAGTGGGTAGTATGTTCAGAAGATAAGTGATATGAGAAGTTAAAACAAGGAGGGGAGGAGAATAGGTACAATCTGATACAGAGGACATTGCAGTGTTAAATAAGGATGATCAGGATGGAATCTGAAAGGATGAATTTCTATGAAATGCTAAGGAAATGCCACTGATAATGAAGAGACAAAGGCAGTTATAAGAAGACAGAAGGTGGTGGGTATTGTGCAACAGAGAAATCTGCTGAATTCTAAGTAAACTGAATTCCAAGTACAGAGTCAGGAGAGCCATTTCTCTGTATTTTTCTTTTCTGCATATAACTATTTTCTCTCTCTTGTTATTTGCACATTCTTGAGAATAGATTCTTTCATAGTCCTAAGAAATTATTTTATTTCTTAAAATAGTGACAGAAAAGCTTGCAGCCTGGCCCTTTTGCTTCCATTCTAGCCTCTGTAATACCAGGAGTTGTTTTAAAATGCTCAACTAGGGATAATCATGCAAAATATGTTTCAAAAAAACAGGTTGATGTCAGGATGTAACATTTATATTAAATTACTAAGCTGTTATATTTTCAGGATGAAATAACTTTATGGAGTATTTGCTATCTTCATTTAAACTGTAGTAAGGCATATGGATACCTTTTGGTCTCCCTGATCAAGGATATTGCATTCTAGAAAAAGTGGCTACCACCTGGGCTGAATCTCAACCAAGAAAGATCTAGACTGTCCTTTAAAAATTTTTAAAAATATTTAAATGTAATTTTTTCAGTCACCAACAAAATCTATTCTTTCTAAGGTTTCAGGCATGTGTATTCAGTGATGGTAGAGCCTTTACAGCCTTTATTCAAAGTTGTTACTAAGAGCTTTCTTTAACTGAGAAAGGCGAAGAGAGATAACAATTTAGAGATTTTTGTGATACTGAATTATTGAATGTGCTGGGTGAGAGACAGAGAGATAGATCTATGTCTACAAGGAGGCAGGTACATGGAGAGTTAGGCAATAATTCTTCACTATAAGAATAAAGGCTGTATTAATTTATGGATATGATATTTTGAAAAGTGAGGCTTTAGTAGTTCTCGTATTACTGAAGAAAGTCTTTGGACGCAATTTATCCCCTTCTCAGTTTTGTTTTGTGACTATTCTCTGTAGCTAATTCTAAAGAAATTACTGTGTTGGAAGGATTGCCAATTCAGGAACATTATTTCCACATTCTCAATTATTAGGGTGTAGAAAAGCGGTAACTTTCCTTTCCCATCAGTGGTCATGTTTAGTAGCGAAAATGACAGTTGCTGCTAATGGGGGTCACAGAAAGCCCAGGAAACAGAGCAGTAATATTGGAAAACTCTTGGTGAAAATGTGTATGTGCTTACCCAAGGTCTAGACTAGTATAATCAGATGTGGACAATGGGCTGTAATGTAGTTATGGGAGATGGTTGTCATCATTACCATTATTTATTGAGCCTCTAGTATGAATCTTTTCTGGTTGGTTACTTGATAGGGCTGTTTGTTTCCTAAGGCTGACACAAGCATTTTTTTCTTCCTTCTTGCACTGTAGGTGTAAATTACACATAGTTTTTCCTTCATAATATTAAAGTATGTGAATCATTTTATGGTCTACATTTAGACATTCAATCTATAGTAAACTCAACATTTTGGGGCTGCTTATAGTAATTAAAACTTTACCTTTAATTCTTGGTTTGAAAGAGTAGTTTACACAGCTGTTGGATAAAATTGCTGTTGCTAAATACTGTATAATTTGCATATTTAGGAAAATAAGTACGTAGATGAGAAAAATTGACCCCTTAGAATAGCGAAAAAATCATTTCAATATCTTACTAGTTTAATTTTTGAAGTCATTTTTAAATTTTCCTTAATGAAAGGACAAATCATATTGTGTATATATTTAAAATAAATGAGAGGTATGTAGTCAGTACCTTCTCAGATACTTTGATTTTAAAACATTTTGTAAATTGTGAAGGAAAAGATATATAGGTTCCCCTTCTTCTCTGAAAGTGTTATTAAATACTTTACATATATCCCAATCACTTTTTATAATATTATTTTAAATAAGTAAGGTTAGATGGTAATAATTTTGTGTTATGCAGTGAAAATATTTCAAACTTAAATTTATGATACAGTTAAGTCTAATGTAAAAGCTCCAGGGTTTTGCTGTTAATTGCTTAGATAAATTTAGATGTTTGGAATATTTAGTTTGAAGTATTTTCACAAACTGTCCACTCATCAAATAATAAGGGAGTATAGCCTACCTGAACAGTACCTCTTAGATGCTATGTTTATTTAAATAAAAATAAACAAAAATTTTTTTTTAGTCTTTTTTTCTTTTTAGATTTTTTCTTTTCCCTTTTCTGCTTCCATAATCAGTTCTAGTTAAAGAAGCACATTTTTTGGGAGAATAGAGTAATATACATAGAATTCTAATAGAATTTTTATAAGATATTCTATAAGCAAGTATGATATATGCTGTACTTGCAATAATCATTAGGCATAAGATTGACATAAAATAAGCTGAGCATTATGGTTCATTCCTGTAATCCCAGCACTTTGGGAGACCAAGGTGGTAGGATTGCTTGAGCCCAGGAGTTCACGATCATCCTGAGCAACATAGTGTGATCCTCCTGTCTCTTTTAAAAAAACTAGCTAGGCTTGGTAGTGTGCACCTGTAGTCCTAGCTACTTGGGAGTTTGAGATAGGAGGGTCACTTGAGGCCAGGATTTCCAAGATCAGCCTGGGCAACATAGCAAGACCCTTGTCTCTACAAAAACGACTTTAAAAAGAAAGATTGACATAAAGTAAAGGTCTTTGTAGGATAGAATTGCAGAGTATTCCTTAGAGGGAAAGATGATTGAAATGGGTCTGAAGGAATTAAGGTTTTGGATAAAAGGAAAGGACAAAAAAGTTGATTGGGAGTGGTTTCTGGCACTCATTTTCTACCATTCATTCAGTATCTATTGATTGGTTATAATCTGTGTGCCAGGTACTATTCTAGAATCTGAAGATATAACTGTGAATAAGTCTATGCTGTCAAAGAGGAGAGAACACATAATAAACAAGTAAACAAAAAATAAGACAATTCAGATAGTAAGAAATGCTTGGAAAAAAACAAAGCAGGGTAATGTTATGAGAGTAAGCATACTGGCTTATAGGGAGTATGGAGTGTTTAGAAAAATCTTGTGAAGGGTAGACACTTAGTTTGAATGAAGAGAAATAGCTAACCCTTTGAGATGTATGTCACAACATTTTAAGGCGAGGAAACAGCAAGAGCAAAGGCCTTAAGGAGTGAATAGTATTTGTGTATTATTTAAACAAATTGAATGCCAGAATGGTTGGAACAAAATCGGCAAGAAAGAGAGAGTAAGGCTTGGAAATGTCAAGGGAAGTATATAATATTGGGATCATATAGAGCCCTATAAGCTATGCTAAAAATTTTGGATTAAATCATATTCAGTAAGAATACATTGTAGAGTTTTTAATAGAGGGGTGACATGATATAACTTACAGGGTTTTTTTGTTTGTTTATTTGTTTTGTTTTTGAGACAGGGTCTCTCTGTTATACAGGCTGGAGTGCAGTGGCTTATTGCAGCCACATACTCCTGGCTTACATGATTCTCCCACCTCAGCCTCCTGAGTAGCTGAGACCATAGGTACATGCCACCGTGCCCAGCTAATTTTTTTTTCTTTTTGGTAGACATGGGGGTCTTGCTATGTTGTCCAGGATGGCCTTTACCTCCTGGGCTCAAGCAGCCCTTCTGCCTTGGCCTCCCAAAGTGCAGGAATTATAGGCATGAGCCACTAGGGTTGTCTTTTTCATTCTGTTGGTTTTGTCCTTTCATGCACAGAAGGTGGTTGTTGTTGTTGTTGTTTTTCCTTTTTCTTTTAAAAAACAGGGAGTCTCACTGTGTTGCCCAGGCTGGTCTCAAATTCCTGAGCTCAAGTGATCCTCCTGCTTTAGCCTACCAAAGTGTTGGGATTATAGGTGTGAGCCAAATCATCTGGCCCAGAAGTTTTGATGTGGTCCATTTTATCTATTTTTTCTGTTATTGCCTGTGCTTTTGGTATTACATCCTAGAAATCATTGCCAAATTCAGGATCATGAAACTTTTTCTTATGTTTTCTTCTAGGAGCTTTATAGTTATAACTCTTACATTTAGGTCTTTGATCCATTTTGAGGTAATTTTGTATATGATTTAAGGTAAAGTGCTTTAGTCTCTGTATGTTGCTATATAAAATACCTGAGACTGGGTAATTGATAAATAATAGCAATTTATTTCTTGTGGTTTTAGAGGCTTAGAAGTCCAAGATTAAGACACTGGCAGGTTTTAGTGTGTGGTGAGGGCTGGGTCTCTGCTTCTAAGATGGCACTTTGAGCACTGTGTCTTCATATGGTGGAAGCTGAAAGGGCAGAAGAGGCTAAACATTGTGTGAAGACTGTTCAGGGCCTTAATTCCATTTACTAGGGAGGAGCCCTCATGACCTAATGACTACATTAGGTCAGTAGGTCTATAGTACTTTTAATATTATTGCACTGGAGATTAGGTTTTGATAAGAATTTTGGAGGGAATACATGTATTCAAGCCATAGCAGCAGATACCCAATTTCTTACTTTTGTCTGGTGATATCCAGCTTTCCTAACATCGTGACTTATATTCTTAGAAGGATGAATTGTGATAGGTTCATTATGCAGGGCAAGAATGAAAGCAGATAAATCAGTGAAGATAGTACTGAAGTATTCTAGAAAAGAAAGGATGATGACTTAGAATCATGTGGTAGCAATGGTGATGGAGAGAAGTAAACATATATATGATAGAATTAATAGTTAAAGCAGTAGAACTTGCTTTCATGAATGGGATTTGGAGGTGAGGAAATGACAAAATCAAGGATTATTTCTTGAGTTTGAGTGGACTTTGGTGCTATTTATTGTGGTGGGACAAACTGAAGTAGTGATGGGGAAGAGGTATTGTGGGCATGAGTAGGTAGAATCAAGAGTTCTGCTTTGGAATGTTGGATTTGAAATGCCCTGTTGGATATCCAAGTGAAGATTTTTAGTTAGGCAACTGGCTCTGTGACTCAGAAATAAAGGAGACCAAGGGTAGGGTTAGAGATGTAAACATAGGAATTAGTTGTATATAGGTGAGATTAAAAGTCATAGAACTGGATGAAATAACTTAGAAGGAGAAAATAATACACAGCTGACCTCTTGGACATTATGAGATTTATAGGTCGTGCAGCAGAGGATGTAGCAAAGTGGGCAGTAAAGAAGCTTGGAGGAAAACCAAGAAAGTGCTATATATTATTGAAAAAGTTAAGAGAAGAAAATGTTTTAAGAACCTTAATCTTTTCACAGTTATCTTGCTATTTGTATATAGTCCTATAACTTTCCATATTAAATTGTGAACTCTTTGTGGACAGTGTTATGCATGTTTGTATTCCTTACAGGTAGCAGCTTAGACCTGACTGGCAGAAGTGGATAGTCACAGAGTTTCTTTTCCTTATAAGTACTGCTGGATCCATAGCAATGACCAGACCCTATTCTATGCTTTGGTTATGTAAAGATAAATTATAACTAGTTGGTGCATTGTAAAATGGAAGACAAATTTGTAAATACATAATTGAAATTGTGTTGTACAGAGAGATTCAAAGTAATAAGTACTAAAGACCAGGCTTATGCCCTTTGGTAGGGGTTACTTCTGTGGAGGGAAAGCAGGTGTGGGATCACAAAAGGTTTTGTAGTGAACCTTTACTTTGGTTTAGCTTTGATAGTAGGTTAGATGGAATGTGAAGTGAGGTCATTCCTTGGACAGTAGGAACAGAGGCAAGGAGGTGTACAATAACAGGGTGTAATGTTTGGGAAAGCAGTTCTTGGTCTAGAGTTCTTAGAGTATGAAAGTTTAACAACAATGAGACTGATTTCTGAGCCATGCAAAGGTGTTTAGTCTCTTTCGTAGATCATGGGAAGATGGCTGATACTTTGTAAACTATACAGTGATGATCAGATCTTCATTTTAGGAAGATGACCCTGATGAAGAATTGGCAAGAATAGTAAGATTCATGGAAAGAAGTTGGATTGGAGGTTATTATAATAATCAAAACCATGATCTTGAGTGCCAGTGAGTTTCCAGTGAAGGGCACTGGAAAATATTACAAAGAAAAACAACTTTTAAAGTTATTGCAGAGGTAGAATGGGCAGTACTTAGTCTGTTGGATCTGTAGAATGATGACAAAGGAAGACATGACTGATATTTCTAGTTTCAGTAACTGGATAAATAATGGTTATGTTAATGGGGTAGAGAATGAAAGAATGAATGATCTCTGGATAAGGGACTATTTTGATAAATCATGGTATATTCCATCCACAGGAGTCACTTGAAGCTGTTTTGATTGCATAATGGTATACAGTTAAGTAAAACATACAAGCAGTATAGTATGACTTCTTAAGTGTTTAAAAATATTATTACAAAACACATAAACGTACATGTGTATACATATATATGCACATAAATATTCTATATGTGTCTCATATATATGCACATAAATACTATATATGTTTCTATAAATTTAGATAAATGTAAGGACAGGAAGATAACCTACTGGTGGTAGTGATGTATGCTGAAAGTGAACAGGAAAGGGGATTGGGAGCTTTCACTTACTACTTTATTAATAAAGTGTTGCATGGTTTTTAAACACTGCATAACCAGAAAAATGCATGAAACATCAACACAGAAAATTATTTGTTTACCTATCTAAGTTTATATGTCAGTAAATGGACACCTTAAAAACTAAATGATAGAAGGGATGTTTTGGTTCTCTTAAAAATATAACACACAAAATTTTTTCTCTTTATAACTTTGTTCATACTGTTTTCTGAAGTATCTTTCTCTCTTTGTTGCTTTTGCCCTTTATTTAAGGTTCAACTTCATGCTCTAACTTTCTATTGGAGCTTTCTTTTCATCTTTAGTAGATTATTGTGATCTTTGCTTCTATAGAGATATGATAGCAAATGTATTCTTATGTTCTAATTTTACTTGTGTTGCTTATTTATAACAAATTTCCACAAATTTTGCAGCTTAAAACAATTTAGGTTTACTATCCTACAGTTTCTGTGAGTCAGAAGTCTGGATTCAGCTTAGCTGGCTCTTCTGCTTAGCTGGATCTTCTGCTTAGGGTTTTACAAGTCTACAATAAAGATGTTGATCAAACTGCATTCCTCTTTGGAGCTTGGCGTCATTTTGCAAGCTCACATATTTCTTGGCAGAATTCAGTTCCATGCTGCTGTGGGACTGAGGTTCCCATTTTCTTGTTTACTGTTACTGAGAGGATGCTTTCAGCTCCTACAGGTTGCCCATACTGCCCTGTCTTATGGACTTCTCACACATAGCCACTTACTACTTCTTCAAGGGTGGCAGGAGAATCTCTCTAGCGTGCTAGGGCAGAGCTTTGTTATGTAACACAAGCACCAGAGTGATTATCCCATCACGGTTGGCATGTAAAGCAACCGGATTAAGGAATGATTATCCCATAATCTTTACCATATTCTGTTTGCTAGAAGGAAGTGTCAGATTCTGCCCAGGTTGAACTCAAGGGTCTGGGATCATATAAAGCCATGACTCACTGGAGGTCACATTAGGGTATATCCACGATAGCACTTACATTAATTTGTTTCAAGCTGGAAAAGACTCCAGTGTATTATCTTTTTCCCCAACTAAAAATATAATGAAAGGTCATCTTTGGTGCTTAAACTAGTCTATAATGTAATATGTGTTGAACAGCTGTTTTGACAGTATTTTAAAAGGCAGAGGGATAAAAATGTTGAAAGATCAGAATTAGCACTCAGAAGATTTATTCAGTTATAATGTGGATTAAATGACGAAACCTTTATTTTTAGGCTATTGGCTATAAAACAGCATAAATTAAAGCTGATAATATTACAAAGGAAATATTGAAGATTCGTTGATTGATTAGGGGCCTGGAGGAAGATTAGAGAAGAGGGAAGAGACTAGAATAACTTTGAGGTTACTTGTTTGGGGACGAACAGGATAGTATGCCGTTGACTAATCAATCCAATTAACGTTTGCGAGTACAAGGCAATATATTGATGTTAAATTCACAATGTGGTTTTAGGTCTCTAGAGGGAAACTAAGAAACCAAACCAGTATTTCACATCTGTACTCTTGAAAGCCCTTCCCTTCTCTATCTGTAGAATCAGAGGAAGTTATTCATTAGTGGGTTTTAAAATTACACTAGGGATTGTTTTTGTATAATGCCTACATGAGTACTGTTTAATAGCATTTGAAAACAAAATACCCTGATGATGTCATCCCCAAATCATAGATAAGGTATTGCATTAACTTCTAAAGTAGCTGGAAGACAGTTTGAGGACAGAAGAGAGGGTCTGACAGATGTGGAGTCAAATTATGATAGCGTATGTGAGCTTAATAGAGACCAAAACAAAGTGATTGAAAGGCAGAAAGCCTTTTTATTTTCTTTAAGGATTTTCTGTTTTCCTTTCCTGTAATTATTGATTGCTCTAAAGCTTCAAAGAATAGAGAAATGTAAATAGGAGGACTTAAGCCTCGCTTGTTAGCCCAGACATGTGCATGCTTTTTCTGTAAAAGGCCAGATAGTTTTTTAGACCTTGCAGTACATACTGTCTTTGTCACAACTGATCAACTCACTGTAGTATAGTGATTTGAAAACAGCCTTGGATAACACTTAAACAAATGGGCATAGTTGTGCTCCTATAGAGCTTACCAATCAAAAACAGTTGGTAGGCCCACAGGCCTTAATTTGCTGACCCCTGTTCTAGATTATTGGCAGTTGGGTGTATTTTCTTTTATATTTTCCCCAAACTCATATTGTTCATCATATTCCTTAGGATTATTTTTCCTCTTAATGTATATTGTAGACATTGTTTTGTCAGTTTGGAAGCTTTTTTAAATTATATGATTGTATATTTTGATTCTTTAAGGTTTTCACTTTTATAAATAGTGTAGTGAAATTTATTATTTCACAAGGAACATTTTCCACATTTTTCTGCACTTTTGGAAAATGTTCATGGGCACATTATTAAGAGTGCCGGCTGGGCACAGTGGCTCACACCTGTAATCCTACAAATTGCTTTGTGACCCTACATTTTGCCTGTTTTTTATATATGTTCCATGTTTACCTGAAAAGAATATTTATTATTCACTTACTGGATATAATGTTCCAGATAAGTTGGTCAGCTTAAGAAATATTCTATAGCTTTATATATTCTATATCTGGTAGTAGGCCATATTCTTAGGAACATTCACATTTAGAATCTCAAAATACTAAATTTCTGTCTCTCTGGTTCACTTATACTTTTATTGATTTAACAAGTTTATCTTGTTATTTCTGTTTGCTTCTTCAAGTTTTTCTCATACTAATCAAGGTTTATTAACTTTCTTTTAACTTTTAAAAATTGTTCATGTTTTCAGAAATTATACTTTTCCATCTTTGTTGAGCCTTATATTGAAATTGTGTCACAAGCATCATATACTTTAAAAAATTGATTCGACAATAATTTTACCACTAAATGTTTACTTTCCTTATATTTCTGATATGTTTAGGTGAAAATTTATCATCTCATTATTTATGTCCTTTATATTTGCCCCACATCTTGTGTTTCTTTTTTTTTTTTTTTCCTTCTTTTGAGCTAGGTATTTGTTGCTGAATTTTTTTCACATTAGCTTATTGGTTGTATATATATTTAAATACCTTTACGTTTAGTGGTTACCTAGAGATTATAATATGAATATTACAATTAACATCTTTACATAAACTGATTCTTTTACCAATCTGTATACAATACAGGACACTTACAACACTAATTCACTTGGTTTCTCTTGCCTTGTATGCTGTGGTTATGTATTTTAAATTGCAATATTTTTGAATTCTAGAAGTTATACAATTACTGTAAATATTCAGGTTTTTTTTTTTTTTGGAGACAGAGTCTTGCTGTGTTGCCCAGGCTGGAGTACAGTGTCACAATCTCAGCTCACTGCAATCTCTGCCTCCTGGGTTCAAGCGATTCTCCTGCCTTAGCCTCCCGAGTAGCCAGGATTACAGGTGCTCACCACCACACCCGGCTCATTTTTGTATTTTTAGTAGAGATGGGGTTTCATCATCTCCAAGCTAGTGCTGAACTACTGACTTAGTGATTCACCCACTTTGGCCTCCAAAAATGCTGGGATTACAGGTGTGAGCGACCGTGCCCAGCCAGTATTCTTTTAGATTTACCACATGTTTGTCATTTTCATTGCTCCAATTTTTTTCCTGGACTTGCATCAGTCTTACATTATTTTTCATCCTTGTAAAGAATGTTGGTTGACTGGTGACAAATTCCCCCTATTTTATTTGTCATGAGATGTTCTTATTTTGCTTTTTGTGGTAAGAAAAAGCTTTCCTTAGATTTGTTGTTTGGAGACCTGTGAATTAAACAGACAAACACAGATTAGCAAGAAAAAAAGACATATATTTAGTCATAAATAAGTGTATCAGAATTCGGCCGGGTGCGGTGGCTTCCTTCAGTAACAACAGAGAAAGGTCCAGAATATAGCACTGTGAAAAAAAAAAAAAAAGAGTCTTTTTCTGAACTTCCTTTATCCGCTCAAAAGGAGAGGCTCCCAAAAGAATTCAGTTTTCATCAATCCCTTCCCAAGGAGTTTTGCAACCAACGAAGATTAACAATTATCAATAAAGATGAGAAGTTAGCACCAGGATAAGAAATTATCTAGACATTATCAAAAAACTATAATATCACTTAACTATTCTCCTAAGGGCCCACTCCTGTTTGCATAATCATTTACTTTCCCAAATGTGCCCTTCATTACTTAATTTTCCCCCTATTAAAATGGTATATATATAAGCCACAAATTCTAAGCCTCTCCTTGAGTAACATTTTTTTGTGAATTGTTTTATTATTATTATGTTTTGAGACAGAGTTGTTCAAGCCATTCTTCTGCCTCAGCCTCCTGAGTAGCTGGGATTACAGGTACCCACCATCATGCCTGGCTAATTTTTGTACTTTTAGAAGAGGCAAGGTTTCACCATGTTAGCGAGGCTGGTTTTGAAGAGGATAGAATTCTTACGTGGTTGATGTGTTTCTTTTGAGACAGGATCTCTCTCTGTTGTTCAGCCTTGAGTGCTGTAGTGTGATGATAGCTCAATATAACTTGAAACTCATTGGCTCCGGTGAACCATCTGCCTTAGTTTCCTGAGTAGCTGAGACCACAGGCATGTACTACCAGGCCTAGCTAATTTAAGAATTTTTTGGGGGGTAGAGATGGAATCTCACCACATTTCCAAGGCTGGTCTTGAACTACTGGCCTCATGTGATTCTCTTGCTTGGGCCACCCAAAATGCTGGGATTATAGGTGTCGGCGGCTGGCCTGGCCTTTTAGGTAGTATTTTTGTTGAGTATTTTAAAGAGACCATTGCATTCTTATATGGCTTCCATTAGGCTTATTGTTGCTCTTTTGAAGGCAAGAAGGTGTTCTTTTACTTGACCCTCTCCCCTTGTCTGCTATTATGATTTTTTTCTTTAATAGTTTTACTATTGCATAACTAAGTGGAGTATCCTTAAAAACCCTACTTGGGTTTTGTAGCACTCCATCAACATATGGCTCAGTGTTTTTTTCCCTAGTTTTGAAAAATCTTGGCCATTATCTCTTCAAATATTGCTTTTTTCTAATTATGTTTCTACTCTTTCTTATACTACAGATACATTTATATTAGACCCTTTTACTGTGTCCTGTATGTCTCTTATTTATTTTGTTCAATTTTCATTCATTTTTCTTTTTTTAAAATAAATTATTTTAGTTTTATTTTATATATATGTATAATATATATTATACATATATATGTATGATATGTATATAAAATAAAACTAAAATAATTATATACATATATATGTATAATATATATATATTATACATATATATATATATAATTGTACTTTAGATTCTGCGGTACATGTGCAGAATGTGCAGATCATGCAGGATGGTTGCATACGTACATTCGTGGCAATGTGGTTTGCTGCCTCCATCCCCGCCACCTATATGTGGCATTTCTCCCCATGTTATCCCTCCCCAACCTCCCCACCCTCCACTGTCCCTTCCCTAGTCCCCCCCAGCAGACCCAGTGTGTGATGCTCCCTCCCTGTGTGCATGTGTTCTCATTGTTCAACACCCACCTATGAGTGAGAACATGCTGTGTTTGATTTCCTGTTCTTGTGTCTGTTTGCTGAGAATGATGGTTTCCAGATTCATCCATGCCCCTACAAAGGACATGAACTCATTGTATTTTATGACTGCATAGTATTCGACGGTGTATATGTGCCACATTTTTCTTGTCTGGTCTATCATCGATGGCTATTTGGGTTGGTTCCAGGTCTTTGCTATTGTAAACAGCACTGCAGTAAACATACGTGTTCATGTGTCTTTATCTTAGAACGATTTATAATCCTTTGGACATATACCCAGTAATGGGATTGCTGGGTCAAATGGAATTTCTATTTCTAGGTCCTTGAGGAATTGCCACATTGTCTTCCACAATGGTTGAACTAATTTACACTCCCACCAACAGTGTAAAAGTGTTCCTATTTCTCCACATCCTCTCCAGCATGTGTTGTCTCCAGATTTTTTAATGATCGCCATTCTAACTGTTGTGAGATGGTATCTCAGTGTGGTTTTGATTTGCGTTTCTCTAATGACCAGTGATGATGAGCATTTCTTCATATGTTTGTTGGCCTCATATATGTTATCTTTTGAAAAGTGTCTGTTCATGTCCTTCACCCACTTTTGAATGGGTTTGTTTTTTTCCTTGTAAATCTGTTTTCGTTCTTTGTAGATTCTGGATGTTAGCCCTTTGTCAGATGGGTAGATTGCAAAAATTTTTTCCCATTTTGTTGGTTGCCAGTTCATTCTAATGATTGTTTCTTTTGCTGTACAGGAGCTCTGGAGTTTAGTTAGATCCCATTTGTCTATTTTGGCTTTTGTTGCCAATGCTTTTGGTGTGTTAGTCATGAAGCCCTTGCCTATGCCTATGTTCTGAATGGTTTTGCCTAGGTTTTCTTCTAGGGTTTTTATGGTGTTAGGTCTTATGTTTAAGTCTTTAATCCATCTGGAGTTAATTCTATCTGGAGTTAATTTTAGTGTAAGGTGTCAGGAAGTGGTCCAGCTTCTGCTTTCTGCACATAGCTAGCCAGTTATCCTAACACCATGTTTGTTAAACATGGAATCCTTTCCCCATTGCTTGTATTTGTCAGATTTGTCAAAGATCAGATGGTTTTAGATGTGTGGCTTTGCCTCCAAGGTCTCTGTTCTCTTCCATTGAGCTATATCTCTGTTTTGGTACCAGTACCATACTGTTTTGATTACTGTAGCCTTGTAGTATAGTTTGAAGTCAGGTAGCATGATGCCTCCAGCTTTGTTCTTTTTGCTTAGGTTTGTCTTGGCTATGCGGGCTCTCTTTTGACTCCATATGAAGTTGAAGGTGATTTTTTCCAGTTCTGTGAAGAGGGTCATAGATAGTTTGATGGGGATAGCATTGAAACTATAACTTACTTTGGGCAGTATGGCCATTTTCACAATATTGATTCTTCCTAACCATGAGCATGGAATGTATTTCCATCTGTTTTTGTCCTCTTATTTCCTTAAGCAGTGGTTCATAGTTCTCCTTGAAGAGGTCCTTTACATCCTTTGTTAGTTGTATTCCAAGGTATTTTATTCTCTTTGTAGAAACTGTGAATGGGAGTTCGCTCTTGATTTTATTCTCTTTTAGTCTGTTATTGGTGTATAGGAATGCTTGTGATTTCTGCATATTGATTTTGTATCCTGAGACTTTGCTGAAGTTGCTTATCAGTTTCAGGAGATTTTGGGCTGAGATGATGGGGTCTTCTAAATATAAAATCATGTTTTCTGCAAACAGAGACAATTTAACTTCCTCCTTTCCTAATTGAATACCCTTTATTTCTTTTCTTGCCTGATTGCTCTGGCTAGAACTTCCAATACTATATTGAATAGGAGTGGTGAGAGAGGGCATCCTTGTCTAGTGCCAGATTTCAAAGGGAATGCTTCCAGTTTTTGCCCATTCAGTATGATATTGGTTGTGGGTTTGTCGTGAATAGCTGTTATTATTTTGAGATATGTTGCCTCAATACCTAGTTTATTGAGAGTTTTTAGCATAAAGGCCTGTTATGGTTTGTTGAAGGCCTTCTCTGCATCTATCGAGATGGTCATGTGGTTTTTGTCTTTGGTTCTGTTTATGTGGTGGAATATGTTTATAGACTTGCATATGATGAACCAGCCTTGCATCCCCAGAATGAAGCCTACTTGATTGTGATGGATACGCTTTGTGATGTGCTGTTGCTTTCGGTTTGCCAGTATTTTATTGAAGATTTTTGCATCTGTGTTCATCATGGATATTGGCCAGAAGTTTTCCTTTTTTATTTAGTCTCTGCCGGGTTTTGGTATCAGGATGATATTGGTCTCATAAAATGATTTGGGAAGGATTCCCTCTTTTTTGGGTTGTTTGGAATAGTTTCAGAAGGAGTGGTACCAGGTCCTCTTTGTACATCTGGTAGAATTCAGTTGTGAACTTATCTGGACCTGGACTTTTTTTGGTTGGTAGGCTGTTAATTGCTGCCTCAACTTCAGCCCTTGTTATTGGTGTATTCAGGGTTTCAACTTCTTCCTGGTTTAGTATTGGGAGGGTGCAAGTATCCAGGAATTTCTCCATTTTTTCCAGGTTTACTGGTTTATGTGCATAGAGTTGTTTGTAGTAATCTCTGATGGTAGTTTGTAGTTCTGTGGAATCTGTGGTGATATCCCCTTTATTGTTCTTAATTGCATCTATTTGATTCTTCGCTCTTTTCTTTTTTTATTAACCTGGCTAGTGGTCTATTTTGTTGATCTTTTCAAAAAACCAGCTTCTGGATTTATTGATTTCTTTGAAGGATTTTTTTTTTGTCTCTATCTTCTTCAGTTCTGCTCTGATCTTAGTTATTTCTTGTCTTCTGCTAGGTTTTGAATTTTTTTTATCTTGCTCCTCTAGCTCTTTCAATTTTAATGATAGGGTGTGGATTTTAGATCTTTCCTTGCTTCTCATGTGGGCATTTATTGCTATAAATTTTCCTCTAGACACTGCTTTAAATGTGTCTCAGAGATTCCAGTACATAGTGTATTCATTCTCATTGGTTTTGAAGAACATCTCTATTTCTGCCTTCATTTCATTGTTTATCCAGTCAATGTTCCAGAGCCAGTTGCTCAGGTTCCATGAAGCTGTGTGGTTCTGAGTTAGTTTCTTAATCCTGAGTTCTGATTTGATTGCACTGTGGTCTGAGAGACTGTTTGTTGTGATTTCCATTATTTTGCATATGCCGAGGTGTGATTTACTTCCAATTATGTGGTCAATTTTAGAGTAGGTGCGACGTGATGTTGAGAAGAATGTATTTTCTGTGGATTTGAGGTGGAGAGTTCTGTAGATGTCTATTAGGTTTGCTTGGTCCAGATCTGAGTTCAAGTCCTGGATATACTTGTTAATTTTCTGTCTCATTGATTTGTCTAATATTGACAGTGGAGTGTTAAAGTCTCCCACTATTACGGTGTGGGAGTCTAAATCTCTTTATAGGTCATTAAGAACTTGCTTTATGTATCTGTGTGCTCCTGTATTGGGTGTGTATATATTTAGGATCGATAGCTCTTTTTGTTGCATTGATCCTTTTACCATTATGTAATGCCCTTCTTTGTCTCTTTTGATTTTTGTTCGTTTAAAGTTTATTTTATCAGAGACTAGGATTGCAACTCCTGGTTTTTTTTGCTCTCCATTTGCTTGGTCAATTTTCCTCTATCCCTTTATTTTTAGCCTTTGTGTGTCCTTGCATGTGAGATGGGTTTCCTGGATACAGCACACCGATGGGTTTTGGCTTTTTGTCCAATTTGCTAGTCTGTGTCTTTTGATTGGGGCATTTAGCCCATTTACATTTAGGGCTAATATTGTTCTGTGTGAATTTGATCCTGCCATATTGATGCTAGCTGGCTGTTTTGTCTGTTAGTTAATGCAATTTCTTTATTGCGTTGATGGTCTTTTCTGTTTGGTATGTTTTTGGAGTGGCTGGTGCTGATTGTTCCTTTCTATGTTTAGTGTTTCTTTCAGGAGCTCTTGTAAGGCAGGCCTGATGATGATGAAATCTCTCAGCAATTGCTTGTTGATAAAGAATTTTATTTCTCCTTCGCTTATGAAGCTTATTTTGGCTGGATATGAAATTCTAGGTAGAAAGTTCTTTTCTTTAAGGATGTTGAATGTTGGCCCCCACTCTCTTCTGGCTTGTAGGATTTCTGCCGAGAGATCCTCTGTGATTCTGATGGGCTTCCCTTTGTAGGTAACCCGAACTTTCTCTCTGGCTGCCCTTAGCATTTTTTCATTCTTTTCAACTCTGGTGAATCTGACGATTATGTGACTTGGGGTTGTTCTTCTTGAGGAATATCTTTGTGGTGTTCTCTGTATTTCCTGGACTTGAATGTTGGTCTGACTTGCTAGGTTGGGGAAGTTCTCCTACATAGTATCGCGAACAGTGTTTTCCTGCTTGGATTCATTCTCTCCGTCACATTCAGGTATACCTATCAAACGCAGGTTAGGTCTTTTCTCATAATCCCATTTATCTTGGAGGCTTTGTTCATTTCTTTTCACTCTTTTTTCTCTAATCTTGCCTTCTCATTTTATTTCATTGAGTTGATCTTCAATCTCTGATGTCCTTTCTTCGGCTTGGTTGATTCAGCTATTGAAACTTATGTGTGCTTCACAAAATTATCTTGTGTTTTTCAGCTGCATCATGGCATTTATATTCTTCTCTAAGCTGTTTATTCTCGTTAGCATTTCGTGTAACGTTTTTTCAGGGTTCTTAGTTTCTTTGCATTGGGTTAGAACATGTTCTTTTAGCTCAGAGAAGTTTGTTATTACCCACCGTCTGAAGCCTGTTTCTGTCAGTTTATCAGACTCATTCTTTATCCAGCTTTGTTCCCTTGCTGCTGAGGAGTTATGATCCCTTGAAGGAGGAGAGGCGTTTTGGTTTTTGGTGTGTTCATCCTTTTTGCTCTGGTTTCTTCCCATCTTTGTATATTTTTCTACCTGTGGTCTTTGTAGTTGGTGGTTTTCAGATCAGGTCTCTGAGTGGATGTCCTTTTTGTTGATGTTGAAGTTACTTCTTTCTTTTTTAGTTTTCCTTCTAAGAGTGAGGCCCCTCTGCTGTAGGAGCGCTGGAGGTCCACTCCATATCCTGCTTGCCTGGGGATCACCTGTGGCAGCTGTAGAACAGTAAGGGTTGCTGCCAGTTTCTTCTGTTATCTTCATCCCAGAAGGGTACCCGCCAGATGTCACCTTTATGAGATGTCTCTTTGTATATATAGGGATCAGGGAGTCTGCTTGAGGTGACAATCTGTACCTTACAGGAGCTTAAGTGCTGAGCCGTGAGCTCCGTTGTTTTGTTCAGAGCTTCTGGGCACACATGTTTAAGTCCCTCTGCTTCAGAGGAACTTATAACAGCCTTTTTTCCCAGGTGCTCTGAACTGAGAAGGTGGGGCTTTATTTTTAAGTTCATGACATGCTGCTGTCTTTTTTCAGGGATGTCCTGTCCAGCAAGGTGGTAGTCTAGTTAGTCTGCCAGCCAGAGACCTTGCTGAGCTCCTGTGGGCTATGCCCAGCTGCTGTGTGAACTTCCTTGTGGTTTTGTTTACAGAGAACTGCCTTAGTAATAGTGGACTGCCTCTGTAATGGCAGACTGCTTGGGTAGTGGCTGATGCCCTTTCCCTCACTGAGCTGGACCGTCCCGGGTCCAGCTGTGCTTGGTGCCAAACTCTCAATCTAGAGCGTTTCAGATTGCTTGTCTTTGTTGGGAGTAGGACTCAATGAGCCAGATCACCTGGCTCTCTGTTTCAGCCCCCTTTTTTTCAGTTGAATGGGTGGCCCTGTATCCCAGGTGTTCCAGGCGCCTGTTGAAATGGCCACTTGGAATTGTGTGAGTTTTTTTGTGGAGACCCGCACCACAGACCAAAATAGCCATGCTGGAAACTTGTGGCGCTTTTCAGCCCAGAAATCTTCTGGTCTGTGATCAGTAAAAATTTGTTTAGAATTGTGGTGTTCACTCAACCTTTGCATTGTAACTGCACTCCAGAGCTGTTCCTGTTTGGCCATCTTGAATCTCTCCCCTTTCATTCATTTTTCCTACTGTATTTCAGTCTAGTTGTCACTGACCTATCTTTCAGTTAATTTTTTCTTTTTTGGCTGAGCTTAGTAACCCAGTAAATCTGTTTTTATATTTATTTATTTTGTTGTGCTCAGTACTTCTGCAGTTTTCATTCTTTACTGGTATTCTCTATTGTGCAATTAGTTCTAAACATAACTACATTTATTTTAATGTCCAGATGTAAGCCAGTTTCTATTTAGTTTTCATTCATTTGATATTGTCTCTTGTGTCTGTTAGTTGGTGACTGAATGCTGAAAATTGTTTTTTAAAATTGCAAGGGTAAATTTCAGTCTCTGTGATATTATCTCCCTCTAGAAAGAACTTCCTTTTGGTTTCTAATTAGCAGTTAGACTAAGAGTTGATTGTATTAATTTAGGGTCTGAACTGATCCATTCGAAGCTGGATTTTTTTTTTTTTTTTTTTTTAGTTCTTGTGAGAGTTTGCCCTTTTTTGTTTTTCTTCTCCTAATGTTTAGCCCTCCTGAGGTTCTCTGAAAATCTGGGATTTTACCATGGCCCTCCTGCATTGGTATTTCTGATTTTTTTTCTCCTTATCTTGAAAGCTTTGCTTAGCTTTTTGGCTGTCAGTTAATCTACATACCAATCACCAAGTGTTCTCTGAAGGTCTGTTTCAGTGTTTTGAGGCCTGGCTGGCTGGTCTGTTTCCAGGTTTCTGGGGTTCACCCAGTTCCTGCTGTAATTCTTGGGTAGTGTACCAGGACTTTTCCACCTTGAAAGACTGCAAACCTCATTTTTTTTCTATTTACCGTTGTGAGACTTGTGACAACTCTGTGTAGCTTCTCTCTTCTCACTTGTGAATAGCAAATGCTTTAATGTAAAAAGAAGTCACACTGAATGTCTTGTGTGCTTTCTTCTCTGTGATCATTAGTAGTTAATTTTGGCTGCCTTGGTAACTTTCCAGTGCATTTTAAAGATTAAAACGCAACTTTAATCCAGCAGTTTTAATTGCTTTTGTTAAATGGCTAGTCTGATAGAAGCTAATCTGCTATTGTCAGAATGATAACCTTTTGCTGTTACATTCCTCAATCATTTAGTGTGAAATAATGCTACCTCATTGTATATGATGTCCAAAGAGAAGAGTTAAGTATATTTTTCTGATAACATTCATTTCTTACAGGTTGCTTAGCCAGACAATGAAGGATCATCTAGTAAGAGTGGCAAATGAAGCTGAATTTATCCTGAGCAGGCAGAGAGCAGAAGATATTCACAGACATGCAGAATTTGAGGTAGGTTACACATGTGGTTGGTGTGAGGAACTTACTGTTTTTTAATGATAATCATGGGAAATTGTCCAGGTAAAATGACAGGTCCAAAGAAAGAAAAAATTTAATATTATCAAAAAATTAAAATTTAGGTTTATGGGAGAGTCATGGGGGTTCTGGGAAGATATTATTGTCTCTGTAGCCCTCTTGTCTCAATTGCAGTTGAGCTACCAGAGAAGCTTGATAAGAGAAGCCTCTTGCTTGGCTGACCTAATTTTAATAATCAGAGCTGCGTCTTGGCTCTGATAGTTTTCCAATAAAGAAAACTGGTGTGTAGGTTGGCCCTCTCTGTGCAAAACAGATCTAGTTAGCCAGAAATAAAAATCTGTATTGCAAAGGTAAGATTGTCCAGGTTTCTAGAGAGGAACTGAACACACAGGTGTGAAATTTCTCTACCCTTAGAGTTTGAGAGCATAATAGTATTTGTAGCTGAGAAAATGAGGGAGCATACGCCTCTCTCCTTGGATTCTCATAGGAGAGGACTAAGTAATAGACCTATCCCAGGACCTTTGCTTATCTCAATAGTTGTGCCTGAACATGTATAAGAAATACAAATTCCCAGAAGAAATTAATGGTTTTGTAGCTATAGAAATGACCCAGATTCACCTAAGCTGAACTAAACAATTTGACAAACAGTACATTTGCTATAGAATTGGAAGAATATTAAAAAGCACTGTATGGCTTCTAACATATCAAGAACAGATAAACTCATATGTTGCTGACATTTTTTCTGGTACACTAGAAAAGATGAAAAACCTTCCAAGTGAATTTTATACAACCAGCAAACCTGAAAATTATTCTAGAAAAATAAAACTCTAGAAGACCAATTTCACTTAAGAATATAAGTACAAAATTTAAACTATAACTTCGAATAATATAATTCATCAATATAAAGAATTATATAGTATGATGACTGAAAATTTTTACTGGAATTATAAAATGGTTTATTTTAGGATATCTACCTGTAAAATAAGTTATATCAACAAATTTAAAATAGAAAAAAATGAAGATATCAGTACATATAAAAACAAAGCATATCATGTTTTTAGCAGCCAGTCCTATTAAAACTTCAAGAAAAAGATTTATATAAGAAAACAATACAAATATGGTAAAGACTATTAAACATCATTTTAAATGGTTAAAGTCATCTTTTTTCAGGAAAAATGGGTGATACCTACTACACTGTTGTTAACATATTTTTTGATGTTCTTACAAGTGTAAGATATAGCTAATATAAATGCTAGAAAAGAAAGAAATAAGATTACTTTCAAATTTCTAATTCTGTGGTCTAGGAAAATCTAATTCCTGTGTCCTGAGGTGTACCTGGATCTTGAACATTTTTCTACTAGAATTAATAAGAGAATTTGTTGAGGGTATTAGGATTGTTAGATATCAGATAGTTACGCAAAAAATTAATAGGTTTTCTTTTGACAGTAACCAGCTAAGAATGAAAATCAGAAATACAGTGTATTCACAGATATGACAAAAACAATGTTTTGGGGCCAAATTCTGCAAGAAAAGTATACGTGCTCTTTGGAATGAAGCTGCAAAATCTTATTTAAAAAAATATGATAAAATATAAACTAATTCCATTCTGGATGGATAGTCTATCTTGGGTCCTTGGGGGGGTGTGTGTGTGTGTGTGTGTGTGTGTGTGTGTGTGTATGAGAGCAAATCAGACTTCTGTTTGAAATAACTTGAGACTTTCAGGAAAGTTTTAAGAATAAAGCAAGAACTCCCTCTATTCACCATTCTCCCAGGTCTAGTGATTGTTAAATTTTTACAACATTTGTTCTCTTTCTCTTTTTGCTTTGTTTTTCTGAATTTGAGAGTAAATTAAAGTCAGGATTCCCTCGATTACCTTCTACCTTGAAATTTTTCAGTGGGAATTTCCTAAGCACATGTCTTAATCTGGTACAGTTATCAAAATCAGAAAATTAACATTGGCAGGAAGCTATTAATGTGACAACATTACTTGTATTTTTCCAGTTTTCCAACTGGAAAAAAGATACCATAGGATCTTTTCAAGCCAAAGAGAGAAAATTTTATGTCACAAAATGCTTGTTTTTCTCAAGTTAATATGTAAAGTCAATGCAGTATCCATTAGTTAAGCACACCATTAAAATAACTGTAGTGTTGATTTGGCATTTAAATATCCTTTATAACAAATTTAAGATGTGCAAATATTATATTTGGACATTTAAATATTTAGTTAATGTTGGAAAATAAATGCTTTTATGAGATCCTAAAATTTGTGAAAAAGTCATGAAGATGTACTTGAGTCTCCAGATATTAAAACACTACTATAAAGACAGCATATATTAAAAATCTTCCAGATGAAATCAGCAATAGGGAGGAAGATGACATGGTAAATACTTTAGAAACGTATTTGGAAAACTGTAAAAGTAGAACTTGGGCATATGTGAGAATTTGGTAACCAAAATGTAGGCTCTTGAAAGTAGAAATATAAAAGTAGACATCTATTATTATATATAACATTAAGTAGTGGAAAGATACCATCAACAACTTGGAAAAACATAATATATGTGACTGACAAATGATTAATATGTTCACTGTACTCGTGATTCTTTCATTTTTTTGAGAGGTTGTCTCACTCTATTGCCCAGGCTGGAGTGCAGTGGTATGATCTAGGCTCACTGCAACCTCAATTCAAGTGATTCTCCTGCCTCAGCCTCCTGAGTAGCTGGGAAAACAGGTGCGTGCCACCACGCCTGGCTAATTTTTATATTTTTAACGGAGATGGGGGTTTCACTGTGTTGGCCAGGCTGGACGTGAACTCCTGACCTCAAGTGATCTACCCACCTCAGCCTCCCAAAGTGCTGGGATTACAGGCTTGAGTCCCGTGCTCGGCTGTACTCGAAATTCTTAGAAGAAAAACACCCAATAGACAGAAACTCAGATGATATGAATTAGAAATTGACAAAAGAACCTAAAGTGACCAGTAAACATGAAAAGGATACTTACACAAATATCCAAGAAAATGGAAATTAGAGAAATTATGATCTATCAATTTTCCATTCTTAGATTGTAAAAAGAATGATAATATACTGTACTGCTGAAGGGAATATGGAAGATGAAATGGGCAATGCTGTTCTTTTGTATTGCTAGCAGAATATACATTTTTGGTCTTATGGGAAAGCAATATGGTTGAAACTATTAAGATAATTACATTGACACCCATAAACATGCAAATGCCTATTTACCAAGTAATCCTATTTTTGTGAATATATGTTAGGAATAAAAATAATATTTAAAGATGGGTACACATGGCTATTTGTTGCAGTATTGTATAAAAATTTAGCAAAATAAAAATTACAGAAAAAACAAATATTTTTTAACTAGAGGAAAATTATTGTCTGAAAGAATAGGAGGCTAATAAATTAAGAACATATTAAGAGGTTGATGGCTTCCATTTTTAAACATGAGTTTTGACATAGAATTCACAAAGCTATTTTAGTTAATTCTTTTCAGTGAAATCATGTCTTTTTTAAAAATTATTTTATTTTTAATATTTATGAATACATTGTAGGTCTGTATATTTATGTAGTACGTGAGATACTTTGTACAGGCTTGCAGTGCATAACAATCACCTCATGGAATATTGGATATCCATCTCTTCACGTATTTATTTTTTGGGTTACAAACAATCCAGATATACCCTTTTAGTTGTTTTAAAATGCACAATTAAATTATCATTGACTATTGTCTCCTGTTGTGCTATCAAATATTAGATCTTATTCATTTATTCTGATTTTTTTTTATACCTGTTGATCATCTCCACCTCCCTGTGATACCCTTACCACCCTTCCTAGCCTCTGGTAACCATCCTTCTACTCTCTCTCTCTATGACTGGAATTGTTTTGATTTTTTAGATCCCACAAATAAGTGAGAACATGCACTGTTTGTCTTTCTGTGCATAGCTTATTTCACTTAACACAATGATCTCCATTTTCATTCATGTTGTTGCACATGAAAGGATCTCATTCCTTTGTATGGCTGAATAGTACACCCTTGTGTGTAAGTACCACATTTTCTTTTATCCATTCATCTTTTGCTGGACGTATAGATTGCATCCAAATCTTAGCTGTTGTGAACAGTGCTGCATCACACGTGGGAGTACAGATGTCTCTTAAATATACTGATTTCCAGCAATCCAGTGGGATTACCGAATCATATGGTAGCTCTATTTCAGTTTTCTGAGGGACCTCCAGACTGTTCTCCATCATGGTTTTTACTAATTTACACTCCACCAATAGTGATGAGATTTCCTTTTTCTCCACATCCTCGACAGGACTTGTTATTACCTGACTTTTGGATACAAGCCATTTTAACTGGAGTGAGATGATATCTCATTGTAGTTTTGATTTGCATTTCTCTGATGATCAGTGATGTTGTTTTGTTTTGTTTTTGGAGACAGAGTCTTGCTCTGTCACCCAGGCTGAAGTGCAGTGATGTGATCTTGGCTCACTGCCCTAGTTCAGGCGATTCTCATGGGTCAGCCACCCAAGTAGTTTGGATTACAGGTCTGTGCCACCACACCTGGCTAATTTTTGTATTTTTAGTAGAAATGGGGTTTCACCATGTTGATCAGGCTGGTCTCGAACTCCTGACCTAAGGTGATCCACCTGCCTAGGCCTCCCGAAGTGCTGGGATTACAGGCATGAGTCACAGTGACCGGTCCTTTAACATCTTTTCCTTCTTTCTTTCTGTCTTTCTTTCTTCTTTTCTTTTCTTTTCTTTTCTTTTCTTTTCTTTTTCTTTTCTTTTCTCTTTTCTTTTTTTTTTTTGAGACAGAGCCTCACTCTGTCACCCACACTGGAGTGCAGTGATGCGATCTTGGCTCACTGCAATCTCCACCTCCCTGGTTCAAGGAATTCTCATGGCTCAGCCACCTGAGGAGCTGGGATTACAGGCCTGTGCCACCACACCCAGCTAATTTTTGTATTTCTAGTAGAAATGGGATTTTGCCATGTTGGCCAGGCTGGTCTCGAACTCCTGGCCTCAAGTGATTTGCTCGTCTTGGCTTCCCAGAGTTCTGGGATTACAGGCATGAGCCATAGTGCCCAGCCTGAACACCTTTTCATATGCCTGTTTGCCATTTATACATCTTATTTTGAGAAGTGTCTATTCAAATCTTTTGTCTATTTTTAAATTGGATTACTAGATTTTTTTTTTTCCTATAGAGTTGTTTGATTTTCTTATATATTCTGGTTATTAATCCCTGGTCACATGGGTAGTTTGCAAATGCAAATATTTTCTCCCATTCTCTGGGTTGTCTCTTCACTCTGTTGACTGTTCTCTTTTCTGTGCAGTAGCTTTTTAACTTGATGTGATCCCAACTATCCCTTTTTGCTTTGGTTGCTTGCAACTATGAGGTATTACTAAAGAAATTCTTTTGCCTAGACCAATGTCCTGGAGAGTTTCCTCAGTCTTTTTTGTAGTGGTTTCATAGTTTGAAGTCTTAGATTTAAGTCTTTAATCCATTTTGATTTGATTTTTGCATAAGGTGTGAGGTAAGGATCAAGGTTTATTCTTCCACATACGGATAACTTATTTTCCCAGTGCCATTTATTGAAGAGACTGTCTTTCTCCCAATGTATGTTCTTGGCACATTTGCTGAAAATTCATTTCCTGTAGCTATGTGGATTTGTTTCTGGGTTCTCTTTCTGTTCCATTGGTTTATATGTCTGGTTTTATGCCAATACCATGCTGTTTTGGTTACTATAACTCAGTAGTATAATTTGAAGTCAGATAATCTGATTCCTCCAATTTTATTCTTTTTGCTCAGGATAGCTTTGGTTATTTTCAGTCTTTTGTGATTCCACATAAATTTTAGGATTATTTATTGGATTTCCTTGAAGAATGTCATTAGTATTTTGGTAGAGATTGCATTGAATCTGTAGATTGCTTTGTGTAGTATGGATATTTTAACAGTGTTGATTTTCCAATCCATAAACATGGAATGTCCCTCCATTTTTTGGTATTCTCTTCAATTTCTTTTATCAGTGATTTATAATTTTTATTACATATATCTTTCACTTCTTTTGTTAAATTTATTCCTAGGTATTTAATTTTAAATGTGGCTATTGTAATGGGAATTACTTTTTTGAATTCATGTTCAGATTGTTCATTGTTGGCATATAGATATGTTACTGTTATTAATTGATTGGTTGAGACAGGATCTCACTCTGTCACCTGGGCTAGGGTGGAGTGACACAGTCATAGCTCACTGTAGCCTTGAACTCCTGGGCTCAATCAGTCTGCCCACCTCAGTATCCTGAGTAGCTGGTATTACAGGCATGTGCCACCATGCCCAGCTAATTTTTGTATTTTTTATAGAGACAGGGTTTTACCATGTTGCCCAGCTGGTCTTGAACTCCTGGGCCCAAGCGGTTGACTTCCTTATCTTCTCAAGGTGCTAGGATTACAGGCATGAGCCATTGTGCCCAGCCACTACTCATTTTTGTATGTTGATTTTTGTATACTGCAACTTTATTGAATTTGTTTATCAGTTCTAATAGTTTTTTGGTGGACTCTGGGTTTTTCTAAAAATAAGATCATACAAGCTGCAAATAAAGATAATTTGACTTACTCCTTTCCAATTTAAATGCTTTCAGTTTTCTCCATTCAGTATGATACTGGTTGTGGGTCTGTCATATAAGGCTTATTATGTTAAGGCATATTCCATTTGTATCAGGGTTGGGACAGTTTTTTTTTTTTTTTTTTGAGAGTTTTTATCGTGAAGGAATGTTGCACTTTATCAAATGCTTTTTTAGCATCAACTGAAATGATCATATCTTTTTTATCCTTCATTCTGTGAATATGATGTCTCACAATGATTGATTTGCATATATTGAATCATTCTTGCATCCATGCGATAAATCCTACTTTATCATGATGAATGATCTTTTTAAGGTATTTTTAAATTCAGTTTGCTAGTATTTTGTTGAGGATTTTTGCGTTAATGTTCATTAGTGATATTGGCCTGTAGTTTTCTTTTTTTATATATCTATGTTTTTGGTTTTGGTAATATTGGCCTTGTAGAATGAATGTGGAATTCTTCCCTCCTGTCTGTTTTTTGGAATACTTAGAATAGGATTGGTGTTCTTAAAATGTTTGGTAGAATTTAGTGAAGCCATCTGACCCCAGGCTTTTCTTTACTGGCAGATGTTCTATTAAGGCTTCACTCTTGTCACTTGTTATTCATCTGTTCGGGTTTTAGATTTCTTAGTGGTTCAGTCTTGGTAGGTTTATGTATCTAGGAACTGATCCATTTCTTCCAGATTTTCCAACTATTGGCATATAGTTGTTCATAGTAGCCACTAATGATCCTTTGAATTTCTGCAGTATCAGTTATAATGTCTCCTTTTTTATATCTGATTTTATTTATTTGGATATTTCTTTTTCTTCTCACTAAAAGTTTGTCAATTTTGTTTATATTTTCAAGAAACCAACTTTTTCTTTCATTGATCCTTTGTACTTTCTTAATTTCAAATTCATTTTTTCTGCTCTGAACTTTATTCTTTCTTCTAATTTTGAGTTCAATTTGCTCTTTTCTAGTTCTTTAAGATGCATTATTAGGTTATTTTCTTTTTTTGATGCTGGCATTTATAGGTATAACCTCCTTTTTTTTTTTTTTTTCCTCTGAGATGGAGTCTTGCTCTTTCCCCCAGGCTGGAGTGCAGTGGCACAGTCTTGGCTCACTGCTGCAACCTTTTCCTCCTGGGTTCCAAGTGATTTTCCTGCCTCAGACTCCACAGTAGCTGGGACTATAGGCATGTGCCACCATACCTGACTAATTTTTGTATTTTTAGTAGAGATGGGGTTTCACCATGATAGCCAGGATGGCCTTGATCTCCTGACGTTGTGACCTGCCTGCCTCGGCCTCCCAAAGTGCTGGGATTACAGGCCTAAGCCACTGCACCCAGTCATAAATTTCCTTCTTAATAGTGCTTTCACTGTATCCTAGATGTTTTAGTATGTTGTGTTCCTGGTGATTCAGGAACATATTGTTTGATTTCAGTGTTTCTATAGTTTTTAATATTACTCTTATTTATTTATTTTTTTGAGATGGAGTCTCACTCTGTTGTCCAGGCTGGAGTGCAGTAGCAGGATCTCGGCTTACTGCAACTTCTGCCTCCTGGGTTCAAGCAATTCTTCTGCCTCCGCCTCCTGAGTAGCTGGGACTACAGGTGCATGCCACCATACCTGGCTAGTTTTTGTATTATTAATATTATTTTTTAAGTAGAGACAGGGTTTCACCATATTGGCCAGGCTGGTCTCGAACCGCTTACCTCATGATCTGCCAGCCTGGGCCTCCTGAAGTGCTGGGATTTAACAGGTGTGAGCCATTGTGTGTGGCCTAATGTTTCCCTTATTATTGATTTGTAGTCATTTTTCATTGTGGTCATAGAAGATGCTTGATATTTCAGGTTTTTTGAATGTTTTAGGACTTGTTTTGTGACTTAACATATGATCTGTCCTTGAGAATGATCCATGTGCTGAGGAGAAGAATGTGTATTCTGCAGCCATTGGGTGAAATGTTCTTTAAATATTTGTTAGGTCCACTTGTTTTGTAGTGCAGATGAAGTCTGCTGTTTCTTTTTTTTTGTCTATGAGATCTGTCCCATGCTGAAAGTGGTATGTTTTGATGTCCATGTTATTCTATTGTAGTCTCTCTCTCTCTTTAGTTCTCATAATATTTTCCTTATATATTTGGTTGCTCCAGTGTTGGGTGCATGATATGGTTTGGCTCTGTGTTCCCACAGAAATCTCATTTGAATTGTAATCCCCATGTGTCAAGGGAGGGAAGCGATTGGATCACTGGGGGGCAGTTTCTTCCATGTTGCTCTCATAATAGTGAGTGAGTTCTCATGAGATTTTATGGTTTTATAAGTGTTTGGAAATTCCTCCTTTGCTCTTCTCTTTTCTGCCAACTTGTGAAGAAGGCACCAGTTTCCCCTTTGACATGATTGTAAGTTTCCTGAGGCCTCCCAACAATGTGGATCTGTGAGTCAATTAAATCTCTTTCCTTTATAAATTACCTAGTCTTGGTTAGTTCTTTATAGCAGTGTAAAAATAGACTAATACAGTGCATATTTATTTACAATCATTATATCCTCTTGCTGGATTGACCCCTTTATCACTATATAATGACCTTCTTTGTCTCTTCTTACAGTTTTTTTTTCTAGAAATTTGTTTTGTTTGATTAAATGTGGCTACTTCTGCTCTGTTTTGTTTACACTGACCTGGAATATCTTTTTTCATCCCTTTATCTTCAGTCTGTTTGTATCTTTATATGTGAAGTGTGTTTCTTATAAGCAACAGATCATTAGGTCTTGTTTTTTAATTCATTCAGCCACTTTATTTCTTTTGATTGGAGAGTTTAGTCCATTTACATATAATGTTATTATTGATAAGTAGAGACTTACTCCTGCCATTTTGTTACTTGCGTTCTGGTTGCTCTGTGGACTTATCTTCCTTTTTTCCTTCCTTGTCTTCCTTTTAGTGAACGTGATTTTCTCTGGTGGTATGATTTAATGTCTTTTTATATTTTGTTTACCCATTGTATTTATTTCAATTTGGCATTATTACAAGGCTTGCCAATACAATCTTATAACCTGTTATTTAAAGCTGATGGCAACTTCACTTTACACTGATTGCATAAAGAGACAAACACACAAAAAGTACCCTAATAAAAACTCTACACTGTAAATTTATGTCCCCAATTTTAAACTTGCTGTTGTTTTTATCTTTTTGTACTATCTATGTCTGGAAAAGTTTCTGTAGTTATTATTGATTGGTTCATTAGCCTTTCTACTTGGTATGTTTATACACTCCAATTGCAGTGTTATATTAGTCTGTGTTTTTCTGTGTGCTTACTATTACAAGTGAGATTTGTATCTTCAGATGGTTTCTTCTTGCCCATGAACATCCTTGTCTTTCAGATTGTAGAGCTCCCTTTAGCATTTCTTTTAGGACAGGTCTGATGTTGATGGTATCCTTTAGCTTTTGTTTGACTGGGAAAGTCTTTAAATCTCCTTTATGCTTAAAGGATATTTTTTCTGGGTATACTATTATGGAGTAAAAGTGTTTTTCTTTCAGCACTTTAAATATATCATGCTGCTCTTGTTCCCTGTAAGATTCCCACTGAAAAGTCTGCTGCCAGACTTTTTGGAGCACCATTGTATGTTATTTGTTTCTTTTCTCTTGCTGCTTTTAGGATCCTTTCTTTATTCTTGACCTTTAGATTATTAAATGCCTAGAGGTAGTCTTTGGGTTAAATCTGCTTGCTGTTCTGTAACCTTCTTTTACTTGAATTTGATATCTTAAGATTTGGGAAATTATCTGATTATTGTTTTGAATAAACTTTCTACCCCTCTCTTTTTATCTACTTCTTCTTTAAAGCTATTATCTTGTAGATTTGCCTCTTTGAAGCTGTTTTCTGATTTTGTAGGCATGGCTCATTGTTTATTATTCTTTTTGTTTCTCCTCTATGTATTTTCAAATAGCCTGTCTTCAAGCTCATTACTTCCTTCTTGATCACTTCTACTATTAAGAGACTCTGATGCATTCTTTAGCATGTCATTTGCATTTTTCAGTTCTAGAATTTCTCTCTCTCTCTCTCTCTCTCTCACACACACACACACACACACACACACGCACACACACACACACACACACAGGAGTTTGTTTGCTTGTTTGTTCGTTTGTTTTGAGACTGGGTCTGGCTCTGTCACCCAGGCTGCAGTGCAATGGTAGGATCTCGGCTCACTGTAACCTCCACCTCCACCTCCACCTCCCAGAATTATTCTGCTTGATTTAAAAAAATTTAAAAAAAAATCTTTTTGTTAAATTTATCTGATAGAATTCTGAATTTCTTCTCTGTATTGTCTTTAATTTCTTTGAGTTTCCTCAAAACAGTGATTTTGAATTGTCTGTCCGAGTTGTCATATGTCTCTGTTTATCCAGGATTTGTTAGTGGTGCTTTATTTAGTTCATTGGTGAGGTCATGGTTTCATGGATGGTGTTTATGCTTGTTGATGTTCTGCAGCGTATTAGCATTGAAGAGTTAGGTATTTATTATAGTGTTCACAGTGTGGGCTTGTTTGTGACTATTCTTCTTGGGAAAGCTTTCCAGGTATTTGAAAGGACTTGGACCTTAACCCTAATAACTCTGTGTCTTTTGCTGACTCATAGAGATACCATTTTGGTGGTCTTATATAAGATGTGGAAGAACTATCTGGATTACCAACTGGAGGCTCTTGTTCTTTTTCCTTTCTTTCTCTCATATAAACAGAATCTATCTCTCTTTGCTGAGCCACCTGGAACTGGGGGTGTGGTGATGCAAGTAAGTCTGTGGCCAACACCACTGGGACTGCACTGATTTAGACCTGAAACTTGCACAGCATTGGGTCTTGCCCAAGTTCCTTCCCTTCAGGGCCATGAGTTCCCACAGGCTCCTGTAATGTGCAAAGGTGCTACCTGGGAGCCAGGGATTAGAGTTAAACAGTTTAGCAATTTACCTGATATTCTATTCTACTGTGGTTATGCCTGCACTCAAGCCACAATACAAAGTCTTTACTAACCTTTCCTTTACTTTCTACCAGCAGAGGTGCTTCTCCCTGTGGCCACTCCTACTATCAATAGGCAGTTCCTCCAGGCCACCACTGATACTTACTGAGAGCCTAGGCGCTCTTCAGTCAGCTTGTGGTGAATGCTGCCAGGCCTGTGACTCACTCTTCAGGGCAGTGAGCTCCCCTCCGTCCCAGAGCAGGTCCAGAAATGCTGTCCAAGAGCCTAAGCCTGGACTTTGGGACCCCGAGAGCCAGCTTATTGCTCTGCCCCCGTGTATCCAAGCTAGTACCTAGGATGCAAGACAAAATTCCCTTTACTTTTCCCTCTGCTTTTCTGAAACATTAGCAATATTTCACTGTAGGTACCATAGCTGGGAATATGCTGGGTCACCCCTGAAGCTAGCAAGTCTCAGAGCCCAAGACCCATGGTATATTCCCTTGGGTATCACTCCTGGTTATTCAGGGCCCAAGGGTTCTTTAATCTGCAGGTGATGAATCCTACCAGAACTGGGTCCTTACCTTCAAGGCAGTGGGTTCCCTTTTGGTCCAGGGTATTTCTAGAAGTGAACTATCATCTGAAAGCTAAGGCCTGGAATGAGGCCTCTTGACTCTGCCTGGTGCCCTATCCTACTGTGGCTGAGCTGGTATCCAAGGTGCAAGTCAAAGTTCTCTTTACTCTTTTCTCTCCTTTCCTTAAGCAGAAGGAAGGAGTAACTTTGATTGCTATGAACTTCACTGCCTGGGGTTGGGGCAGGGATGGTGCAAGTACTTGGTTAACCATGCAAGCTGGTGTCTCTCTTAGGTCACATGCCACCCTAGTTCACTGGCCCTAAGCCCAGCCTAGCACTAGGTGTCAACTACTAGCTGCCTAGAAATTTCAGTCTTTGTGTCCTAGACTGCCTTTCAAGCTTATCTAGGATCCCAGAGTACTTTAGCTGCGGTAGAGAAGCTTGCCAAGAAACCAATGTTTGACCCCAGGGATGTGTGATTTCTCCTCTGGCTAGTGCGGGTCCACATGTTTCCTCCCTGGAAGGAGCCCAGATGGCTTTGTTCTCTGCTGTGACCTGAGATTCAATGTAAAGTCCCCCAGTTACTGAGCTCTCTTCCCCATAGTGCAGCTTCTCCCTGTGATGCCTGGCCACTGCTGGGCGATGGGGCAGAGGTGACATCAGTAATTCAGTCTTGTCCGTCCTCAGTGCCTCCTTCTACGATATGAAGTTAAAAACAAGTACTGTGATCACTCACCTGATTTTTGGTCCTGTGATGGTGCTTTACTATGTGCAGATAGTTGTTAAAATTTGGTGTTTCAGCAGGGTGGACGAATGGGATAGGCCTCTATTCTGCCATCTTGCTACACCCTCCTCTGATATCGTTGATTTTTATATTACATATGTCAATTCATACCCTCTTATGGAAGCTGAGGAAATTAGTCACTTGTAAGTTCCTTTTCTCTCCCCTCACCTCCTAATTTTTAACGTTATATTTTAATTTTCATGTTGTTTATATTTATAACATTCATGTTTATAATCACATTTCTTACAGTGCTTGAGTATTTGTTCTTTATTGAAGTGAATTCAATACACACTGTTTTTTTCCCCCCATTTTATTGGTTGTAACTTAATTTCCAGATTCTTTATTTTGACTCAGTTCTTAATTGGTGGCATTTCATGGTTATCCTTTTTTCCACAAGGGGCTTATGTATGTTGTAAAATTAAAGTTCGTCCATCTTTAAGAATATTTGCTTACTGTCTTTATATTTGAATGACACTCTGCTTGACTTTATATATATTTTTTCTGGGTGTGGAAATATATTTTCTCAAATTATTCTTTTTTCCAAATTGGATTTAGCGCCAGGCTGTTGCTGACATCAGGGATCCCTTCTAGGGGCAGGCTGGAAGGCTCTCATTTCAATGGAAGGGCATGAGGTACCTGCTGCCACAGCAGAGAATCAACAAATGGAGAATTGTAACTGTCCCTTAAGAATTGAAAGATTCTTCAAAGTTTGACTATTTGGGGAATACAGACCAAGCATGTGCCCTGATTTTCCATTTCTGAAAGTCACAGTTCAAGTTGTAAATTTCTGGTCAGGTGTGGTGGCTCACGCCTGTAATCCCAGCACTTTCGGAGGCCAAGGTGGGTGGATCACTTGAGGTCAGGAGTTGGAGACAAGCCTGGCCAACAAGGTGAAACCCCATCTCTACTAAAAATACAAAAATTAGTGGGGTATGGTGGCACATGCCTATAGTCCCAACTACTAAGGAGGCTCAGGCATGAGAATTGCTTAAACCTGGAAGGAAGAGACTACAGTGAGCCAAGATCATGCCACTGCACTCCGGCCTGGGTGACAGAGCAAGACTCTACCTTGAAAAAAAAAGTTATAAATTTCTGTTCTACAATTTCCATATATCAAAAAATACTGTAGAATTTAATTCGCAGTGTCTTTTCAACAGGAAGAGAAAAAAAAAACAGTTCTTCATAGGAGTCTTTTCTTTTTTCATCTTACATGTCAATGATCACATGTCAATGAAAACTTCCGACTTCTCTATATTATAGACCTGGATTTCTAAATATGTTATAGCTTTGATTTCTGTTTCCTGAGAGTGCTTGGGCAATGAAAATTCTTCTCTCCACCCAATTGATTGTAATCTGAAATTTCTTTGATAAATACAAAGTAATTTTAATTCTTGAGGTATAAGCATTGGACGCATAAAGTTACTCATCTGAAAAGTGAAAAAGAAAAGAAAAAACTCCTTGGGTTTCTACTTCTACTGTTTGTAGAGGCTTCACAGCCCCGGTATTTGTCGTGTAACCAAACATGGTCACTGCACATTGCTCAAATGCTTCCTCCAGAGAATCTTTCCATGCATGTAACTGGATATCCGCTGTATGATCCAAGTACTCATAATTCCTACTGACTGGAGGATGCTTGGCCTCGATCGCCTTCTGTTCCTCAGTCAAATTGTAATCTCTAACATCTCCCTCTTCCTGTGCCATGACTGCCCTGCTTGATATTGTTGGCTAACACTTGAATGCCCTTAGAACCTTGTAGACATTACTTTGTTATCTTCTGACTTTAAATGTTGCTTTCAGAGGATAGTCTGATATTTTCCCTCAATTTTTAATTTGCTTTTTGTGTCTTCTGACTGTGATTTCTTTGTTGACAAAATTCTTTAAGAGCAAGATGGCTCAGTATTGAACGTTATTTGTCAAATTATCTTGGGACATAGTTTCTTATGAAAATTGGCAGATTCTGGTTTTTCCTTTAGTTCTTAGGAAATTTTTTAGACTATAGTTTGAAATAACCTTTTCACTTTCTTTTTACTTACTTAGTCACACTTAATAATCTTATGTTAGATATATGTTTGTCTTTCACATTTATTAGTTATTCCTTAGTTGCTTGACATTTTTTTTGGGGGGGGGGGCGCATAATATCCTGTAGCTTATCATGAAGAGAAAGAGCTTATTTGAGATAGGTGAGGAGACATTCTTAGAATAACTCAGTTTTTTCTCTGTAAGACTTTGTTAAATATTTTCTACCAAGTTCATTCTATCTCATTAGACTACAGACAGTTCTCATGGGGAAATGTGCTAAGGCTTTGAATTATTTTCCTCAGTCATTTAAGGGAGAAGAGTAGTAGAGTTTACTTCCGTTGTAGTGAATCAGCCCCATTTTTCAATTTCTTGCTTCACTGGTATTTGTTCTGTAGGTTTCTCTGGCATCTCCAGTTAGAAGAGGAAAGAGGTAATGTTACCTACTCAGTTTGTTTCTCTCCATATTTGAAGGCATTAAGAAAATTATCAGAATTTTGTCAACTTACCAATATTGTTTTGGGGGCATGGGGACATGATTAAGAACTGAGCTTTGTTGCTCCCTCAATTCTAGAACCAGTTTGTTTTTGTTCCCCTTGGCAACCAATTTTTTAATGTTTGGTGATTTATGGTGTGTTGCTTAAATTGTTTCATTATTTTTAAAAATTATTTTTTGCTTATTTTTTTTTTGCTAATTTGTTTTTAGGAATTGAAGGAAGGAAAACAATATGATTGGAATATCAGCCCACCATCCTAACCTAGAATCTGCCTTTTAGTGCACTTTCTAATTAATTATGGAGAAGTTTTTTTTTTTTTTTTTTTTTTTTGTAACTGTGGGCTAAGATTGTACTTTTTAAAATTTGAAATTTAGTGATTGTGGTGGTGGGTGGTGTATGTGTTATTTTCTGTATGAGTGAGAGAGAATGATGAAGGAGTAAACTAATGGAATTGGTGTATGAATGAAAGAGAATGAAGAAGGTGGAAATGTGCTATTGAAAATTGAAGAAATATTTCTAAAACTCTGTTGTGCAAGAGATTAAATTGATTTGATCTGAACAGTGTATATATATTCATTTTAGGTAAGGAATGATGGTGCCAACAGTAGCTAATATTTCATGAATCCTTATCTATATCAGGAGCTACTAGAGGTGTGTAGAAGTATTAACTAATTTCATTCTTAAACCTCTGAGGGAGTACTGTTATTATCCCCCATTTTATAAGTTTGAAAATAGCATAAAGCAGAAATACCCTAGAGTTACAACTTGGATTCAGATCCAGGTAATTTGTCTCCCAATTACTAATCTATGAATTTGGTTCAAATTTTATTAGATTTCTATAGAACGGGTGAAATAGGATTTAGTCCTGGAATACATTGCAGTTTTATTCTGAGCTATTTAATTTTATGTTTTGTCCAATATAGTTTTTCATTTTAATCATTATTGTGCTGTGAAATTTGCATATTTTATAGTAATATTATAAGGTGTTATAATAAAAAATCTAAAACCAGAAATATTTCCAAATGAATGTTGTTACTTAAAATTTTAGTGGAGAAAATATATTTGTTCATCTCTTCCACATCAGAGTCCATTTTAAGAGAGGAAACATTTATTTTTTCTTATGTCTACTAGTATTTACCCTTTTTCAGCAAACTTCAATTCATTGAATCATGCTCATGTTCTAACTAATAGCTCTTAAACAGTACTCTGGCCGGGCGCGGTGGCTCACGCCTGTAATCCCAGCACTTTGGGAGGCCGAGGCGGGTGGATCACGAGACCATCCTGGTCAACATGGTGAAACCCTGTCTCTACTAAAAATACAAAAAATTAGCTGGGCATGGTGGCGCGTGCCTGTCATCCCAGCTACTCAGGAGGCTGAGGCAGAAGAATTGCCTGAACCCAGGAGGCGGAGGTTGCGGTGAGCCGAGATGGTGCCATTGCACTCCAGCCTGGGTAACAAGAGCGAAACTCCGTCTAAAAAAAAAAACAGTACTCTGCAGGATGAGGCATATTTTTTTGAGACAGCTTATATTTTAAAGGTTATCTATATTCAGCCTTGAATTCATGCTTCACATTCTTAAATAATATAACTGAATTTTATCTACTGCTAGTTACCTTCTTCTGCAAAAAAGAGATGTTGTCATGTATTTAATATCCCATTTGTGGTTGTAAAGTAGCTGACTTGTTTCATTTATTATCAAAGGATTGATGACAGTGTAGATCTGAAATGTGCATCTCTTTAGTTCATTGCATGGTTATCATTGGAGTGGGATATCCTTGACATTTTATGCTTTTGATTTAGGGAGAGGTTCCATGAGTGTCATGACATCATTGATTAGTTGTACATCTTAACTTTGTTTCTTAATCTTACAGTTATAAACAGAATATTTATGAAAAAATTATGTCATGCAGAAACATTGTACCTTGTCTTGTAAACATTGTGCATGTGTGAATATACACATTTCCTGGCAATCATTTTGGTAAAGAATGTTGTCTTTCAGAATTTTAGTTTCTTTAAACGAATGTGATATATCTGTGTAACGTATGTGCTGATGATGATTATTAATGATTTTACTTGTAGGAATCTATGTGAGTTAAAATCCTCTTCAGCAAGAATTTTCAAATGTTCTTTGGGCCAGTGTTGCTTTGAATTTTATCTGACATACTGTATAACTCACTTGTTATTAGCTTCAGTGGAACTGTAAACCAGGTAGTCTCTTAGTTTTTTTGAAGTAATAAAAATGGAGACTTTTAAAAATTAAATAAAGACCATGAAAGCACTGATTATTATTATTATTATTACTATTACCATTTTGAGACAGAGTCTCACTGTGTCACCCAGGCTGGAATGTAGTGGTGTGACCTTGGCTCACTGCAGCCTGAGCCTCCTGTATTCAAGTGATCTTCCTGCCTCAGTCATCCGAGTAGCTGGGACTACTGGTGCACACCACCATGCCTGGCTAATTTTTGTTTTGTGTTTTTGTAGAGATGGGGTTTGTCATATTGCCCTGGCTGGTCTCAAACTCCTGAGCTTGTCTCCCAAAGTGTTGGGATTACATATATGAGACACTACGCCTAGCAAATATAGTAATCTATATATTTTTTTTAGATGAAGAATTAAACGATTTTTTTCCAATTAGCAAGCAAAATATTTGTATTAAGATAGTGAACTTTTTTGTTAGTATTTTAAAATTTTTAAAAATAAACACTTCTATAGTACCACCTATTTTTCTGAGTTCTTAACAAATATAAAGTAAATTATCATAACAATTCTTTGAGGTAAATGTTACTATCTTCAGCCCAGTTTTACAGATGAGAAAACTACAGTGAGACTGAATGATTTGTTCTAGGTCATATAGCTAGTATGTGGTGAAGGTTGACTTTGAACCTGGGTAGTCTGATACCCAGTATAAACTGATGATCTCCTTGCTATGTGGCCTCTCTAACATCATCTATTAAGTGATTTAGTACACATTGTCTCATTTCAGTGCCAGAACACATCTTTGATGTATGCAGGGTAGATTGAGAGAATGTGATTTAGCTTTCATTACAGAACAATTAAATCCATGATTCTGAACTACAACCCAGGTTTCCTAACAATAACCCAGTAGAGTCTGTTCTCATAGTGTCTGTCGACTTCATGGCAGTGTTTTGCTATTGTGATAGTATATTATTGAACATATTCTTTATATTCTTGACAGTTCTAAAGGAATGTGAAACATTTTAACAATTACATATTTTAGTGTTATATATTTTAGGGTAATATAAATACCAATTTTAGAGCTAATCATGATAAATTTTCCAATTTTTCTCTGGAGTTCAAATTTTCTCAGGAGTTCAAGACCAGCCCGGTCCACATGGTGAAACCCCGACTCTACTAAATATACAAAAATTAGCTGGGCATGGTGGTGGGTTCCTGTAACCTCAGCTACTCGGGAGGCTGAGGCAGGAGAATCACTTGAACCCATGAGGTAGAGGTTGCAGTGAGCCAAGATCGCGCTATGGCACTCATGGCACTCAAGACCTGGGCAGCAAGAGTGAAACTTCATCTCAAAAGAAAAAAAAAAAAAAACGTTTATTTTTCTATCCATGATGAACATTGATGCGAAAATCTTCAGTAAAATACTAGCAAACCGAATTCAATAGCATATCAAAAAGTTTATCCATCTCAATCAAGTCGGCTTTATCCCTGGGATGCAAGGCTGTTTCGACATACACAAATGTATAAATGTAATCCATCACATAAACAGAACCAAAGACAAAAACTTCATGGTTATCTCAATAGATGCAGATAAGGCCTTTGACAAAATTCAGCAACGCTTTATGCTAAAAACTCTCAATAAACTAGGTATCAGTGGAACGTATCTCAAATAGTAAAAGCTATTTACGACAAACCCACAACCAGCATCATACTGGGTAAAAACTGGAAGCATTCCCTTTGAAAACTGGCACAAGACAAGGACACCTTCTCTTACCACTCCTATTCAACATGGTATTGGAAGTTCTGGCCAGGGCAATCAGGAAAGAAAAAGAAATATGAAGGGTATTTAGTTAGGTGAAGAGGAAGTCAAATTTTCTCTATTTGCAGACAACATGATTGTATATTTAGAAGACATCACCTCAGCCTAAAATGTTTTTAAGCTGATAAACAACTTCAGCAAAGTCTCAGGATACAAAATCAATGTGCAAAAATCAGAAACATTCTTGCACACCAGTAACAGACAAACAGCCAAATCATGAGTGAACTCCCATTCGCAATTGTTACAAAGAGAATAAAATGCCTGGGAATACAACCAACAAGAGATATGAAGGGCCTCTTCAAGGAGAACTACAAACCACTGTTCAAGGAAATAAGAGGGGACACAAAGAGATGGAAAAACATTCCAAGCTCATGGTTAGGAAGAATCAATATCATGAAAATGGCCATACTACCCAAAGTAATTTATAGATTCAATGCTATCCCCATCAAGCTACCATTGACTTTCTTCACAGAATTGGAAAAAAACCACTTTCAACTTCATATGGAACCAAAAGAGAGCCTGCATAGCCAAGACAATCCCAAGCAAAACAAACAAAGCTGGAGGCTTCACGCTCCCTGACTTTGAACTATACTGCAAAGCCATAGAAATCAAAACAGCGTGGTACTGGTACCAAAACAGAGATGTAGACCAATTGAAGATAACAGAGGCCTCAGAAGTAACGCCACACATCTACAACCATCTGATCTTTGACAAACCTGACAAAAACAAGCAATGTGGAAAGGATTCTCTATTTAATAAACGGTGTTGGGAAAACTGGCTAGTCATATGCAGAAAACTGAAACTGGACAGTTTTCCTTACACCTTATACAAAATTTCCTTACACCTTATGCAAAAATTAAGTCCTTACACCTTATACAAAAATTAACTCAAGAGGGATTAAACACTTAAACATAAGACCTAACACCATTAGGCAATACCCTTCAGGACACAGGTATGGGCAAAGACTTCATGACTAAAACACCAAAAACAATGCCAAAAAAAGCCAATATAGACAAAAGGGATCCAATTAAACTAAAGAGCTTCAGCATAGCAAAAGAAGCTATCATCAGAGTGAACAGACAACTTAGAGAATGGGAGAAAATTTTTGCAATCTATCCATCTGACAAAGAGCTAATATCCAGAATCTATAAGGGACTTAAACAGATTTACAAGAAACAAATTGCTAGTGAGAATGAACACTACTTCATTATAATCACGATAGTTTTAATTTTTAAATGTCTATTTTTTTTCCTCATTCAAGCTATGTTAGTGATTTTCTTACTGATTTCTATATGGCTTTATATGATAAAGGTATTCTCTCTTGTTTTATTTGTTGCAGTATTTACTCTCAGAATTTTGTTTTTATGGTGATTTGTATTATACATTTATAGTCTCTTAAATTTTAATACGATCTGATTTAAAGTTTTTTTTTTAATTGCTTTCCTTATTTATTTATTTATTTATTTGGTTTTGTCAAATGTTTTATTGAGTGTAGACCTCTGGAGTACTGTAAAAGATGCATTATCTGTAGATTCAAAAAGGAGCAAGCCACATTGTCCTCACTGTCAAATGTGTCAGGCTTGGCATACATGATGGAGATTAATGAAGTATCATGAGAGTAATATGTTTCCTGAAAAGCTTCTACAATTTGGAGTAGGGACTTAATCACGTGAAAGGCAAAGCTGTTCACATTTAATGAACTTGCATTTCACATGCGGTACACAGTATTTTAATGTTAAAACAAATAAAAATAGTTTGTCGAAGATTCCCATCTCCCCAACTTTATTTGTCCCATTGATTTTCAGAAATTTTAATTAAAAAAAAATCATATGCCTTTTGGAAGTTGTATGTTTATCTGAGCAATAACTAAATTTTATTTCTTCTTCGGTTGTTGAGGTGTGTTAAATTTAAAGAAGATAGTATCTCCATCTTCAACAATATAATTTCTGCCTTGTTATTTGTACTTTCCAGCAGCCTTGACTGCATTTTCAGAACCTTCCTCTTTAAAATCTTCATATTTCATTACTTCAGCCATAATGAATCCCTTTTCAAAATCTGTGTGGATCTTTCCTGCAGGCTGAGGAGCCTTAGTCCCTTTCCTGATGGTCCGTGCACACACTTCATCTGGGCCTGCAGTTGAAAAGTATTCTAGTTGGAGTGCTGCAAACCCATCCTTAATGATCTTTGGCAAAGCGCTTTGTGTCATGTTCGCTTCCAGATACTTCTGTCTCTCCTCAGCACTCAATTCTTGCAATTTAAGTTCCAAGGCCCCACTAAAAGGAATGACCAAGGCACCTGGGTCATACTTATCCAACCACTCTTTAATTTTTACCAACCATTTGTTTTTCTTTCGAATGTAGTCTTTTTCAGAAAGATTAACCAAGTAGACCATTGGTTTTGAAGTAAAAAATAAGTGTTTATTCAACACTTCAGTCTCTTTGTCATTCCAATCATGATAGAAGCGAACAGGTTTCTTTTGATCTATAACCCAGGATTTTACTTTGCACATTATATCATATTCAGGTTTTAGTTTTTTATCTCCTCCTCTCACAACCACCTTTTCTAGTTTATCTATAATGGGCCCAATCATTTCCTCATCTTTAAGCTGTAGCTCTTCATGTATTATTTCTATATCTCGAATAGGATCTACCCTTCCTTCAGCATGCGTGATATCTTCAAAAGCACGTGTTAGGTGAAAAATGCCATCACAGGCACTAATATGAGATAAAAAAGCATTTCCCAGGCCCCACCCATTGTGAGCTCCTTTCACAAGGCCAGCGGTATCCACTACATTTAGAAAGGCAGGAATTTTGCTTGCTGGTTTGTGGTACTGGCAAAGAAAGTCAAACCTTTCATCTGTCACAGGTACTCTGCTCTCATTAGGATCAATAGTGCAGAATGGGAAGTTTTCTGCTGAAGCCTGACTATTGGTTAATACATTGAAGAAAGTAGATTTCCCAACATTTGGCAATCCAACAATACCAATTTTCAGTGAGGTTCCAAATCTTCCAATGATTGGGGGTGGTTTAATTCCATCACCTCCCTTCTTAGAGGGCATCGTGCTCGGCCTGGGCGATGACACGGGGTCCCAACGGCAGTGAGAGAAAGGTCCTGCCGGCAGCCAGAGGCGGGGATGAAGGAGGAGAGAACACAGGGCACACATGCCGTGGCGGAACGGCTGCTTTCCTTATTTTTAGGTTTAGTAAATTATTTTTCATTTCAAGGTTATTTAAATGTTCTCTTGTGTCTTCTAGATTTTCTGTGGTTTTTATTTTTGTTTATTTATTTATTTTTTTGAGAAAGGGTCTTTTTTGCTCAGGCTGGAGTGTGGTGGTATGATCATGGGTCACTGCAGCTTTGACCTCCTGGGCCTAAGTGATCCTCCCATTTAACCTCTTGAGTACTTGGCCCCACAGGTATGTGCCAGCATGCCTATCTAATTTTTTCTTTCTTTTTTTGAGATGGAGTCTCTCTTTGTTGCCCAGGCTGGCATGCAGTGGCATGATCTCTGCTCACTGCAACCTCCGCCTCCTGGGTTCAAGTGATTCTCTCACCTCAGCCTTCCGTGTAGTTGGGATTACAGGCACCGGCTATCATGCCCACTTAATTCTTGTTTTTTTAGTTGAGACGAGGGCTTCACCATGTGGGCCAGGCTGGCCTTAAGCTCCTAACCTCGGGTGATCCACCCGCCTTGGCCTCCCAAAGTGTTGGGATTACAGGCGTGAGCCACTGCACCTGGCCGCTAATTTTTTAAAAAATTTTTGTAGTGACGAAGTCTCACCATGTTGCCCAGGCTGGTCTCAAACTCCTGGGCTGAAATGGTCCACTGCCTCAGCCTCTGGAGCAGCTGGTACTAGCGATGTGTGACACCATGCCTGGCCATTTTTTAATTTTTTGTAGAGATGGGGGTTTCACTATGTTGCCCAGGCTGGTCTCAAACTCTTGGGCTCATCTGACCCTACCACTTCGACCTCCCAAAGTGGTGGGATTGCAGACGTAAACCACTGTGCCTGACTGATTTTTAATCTTTAAAATATTTGAGATATTTTTATTTGTATTATGTAAGACTCTGATCTGATTTTCTTTAAATGCTTTTAATCAGTTTCTCCAAAACTGTCTTTACTTGGTTTGCCAAGCTTGCTTTATCACATATGACTCTCATGTTTGTTAGGGGCTATTTCAAGGGATTATATTGTGTTTCATATTTTTTTTTCCTTGTTGTCCATCATGCAGTCATTAAGCTAATGGCATATTTTTGTTTTTTTTTTCCTTTTTATTATGTAAATATAAAAATATATAAAAGTAAAAGGAAAAGTATCATAAATACCCACTATCTAGATTTAACAATTTGCTTGATTTTTATTTTGTGCTGAAGTGTTTTAAAGTGTTTTTATACTTTAGTATGAATCTTTAAAATATGAGGATGTTTTCCTATATAGTTACAACATCATTATCATTTTTTAAAATAAGTGACAATAATTCACAAATGTGTTCTAATACCTAATACCCTGATCCCTAGTTGTTTTAAAAATATCTTTACTACCCTAACTCCTTTGACAAGTATCCATTGAAGGACCACACATTACAAATAGTTGTTAAATTTCTTTAATTTTTTTAATTTTTATTTATTTATTTTTGAGACGGAGTTTCACTCATGTTACCCAGGCTGGAGTGCAATGGCACGACCTCAGCTCCCCGCAACCTCCGCCTCCTGGGTTCAGGCAATTCTCCTGCCTCAGCCTCCTGAGTAGCTGGGATTACAGGCACGCACCACCATGCCCAGCTAATTTTTTGTATTTTTAGTAGAGACAGGGTTTCACCATGTTGACCAGGATGGTCTCGATCTCTTGACCTCGTAATCCACCCGCCTCGGCCTCTCAAAGTGCTGGGATTACAGGCTTGAGCCACCGCGCCCGGCCTAAATTTCTTTAATTTTTAAAAAAAATGTTAGGACAACCAAAGCTGACAGAAATTTCTCAAGTACAGTACAATATTTTTAAAAAATCTGAGATATAATTCATATAATTTACAATTCACCCATTTAAAGTGTATAATTTGTTGGTTTTTAGTATATTTAGAGATGTGCCACCATCACCACAATCAATTTTAGAGCAATTTAATCACCCCAAAAAAGAAACCGTGGACCATTTATTATTCACTCCCCATATGTCCCCAAATTACCCCTAGATAGCCATGAATCTGCTTTCCGTCTCTATTGATTTGCCTATTCTGCTGATTTGATAACATTGTAATAATGGTTTTATATGATATGTGGTGTTTGGTGATTGACTTGTTTTACTTGACATAGTATTTTCAACTTTCATACAAGCTATAGGTCTTCTGGGGATGAAGGTGAGATTTTATGATGGGACACTTTCTGGAATTGAGTTCATTTATGTTTCTTTGCATCCTATCATTATTAGTGTTGGAGCAGTAATTTCTTGCAACTTTTGTACATCCTACAAAATGGAAGCCAACATCCATCTAAATTTTTTAAATTTAAATATTGTTTTTAAGATGGAGAATAATTCATAGTTCTAAACATACAATAGAATTTACAGGAAAAACTTTTCTGTATTAGGAGAATCAGTGTTATTAGTTTCTTGTGTTCTCTTCTGCCCCTGAAATATTTTATACAGGGCATACAAATATGTTTTGTGTTATTTTAAATAGATTAATGTATAATATACATACTGTTGTGCACCTTGCTTTTTTTCTTTTTTACTTAAAATAACGTCTTCATGTTACCATGTACTGAGCTTTCTAATTTTTTTTGTACTTTGTATAATAATTCAGTATATTTTTGTGTATCTCTATATTTAATATAACAGGTCTTCATTTATGTTGTTTCCATTCCATGGTATTATGTACTACTGTTTATAGTTTTTTATTCTCCATTTTGTTCGTATATATTCTGTTAGGTAGCTATTGAATTTTACATTTTTCTTTATCATCTATTAAATTATCTTATTGTTTCCTTAATGTCATCCATAAAAATAATGCTGTATATTGGCAAATTTTTAAAACTCATCTTACATTATGCAGATAAATTCTATCAGAAGGGTTTTTTTTTTTTTTTTTTTTGCTTGTTTGTTCTCTGTCACCCAGGCGGTAGTGCAGTGGCCCAGTCTGGACTGACTGAAACTTCTACCTTCTGGGCTCAAGAGATCCTCCCATCTAATCCTCCTGAGTAGCCACCACACCCAGCCATTTTGTATTTTCTGTAGAGATGCAGTTCTCCATGTTTCCCAGGCTTGCCTAGAACTTCTGGCCTCAAACAGTCCTTCCATCTGGGCCTCCCAAAATGTTGGGATTACAGTCTTGAGCCAACACCTCCCACCCTAGGATATATTTTTTTAACATAATAATTTCTAACTTTTAAAAGGATTTTTATAACTATTTAAAAAGTGATCTTGGTTTTCTTTCGTTATATGCTAATGTCATGAAATAAATAGATTGGCCATTTTGTTTTTTTCAAAGGGCCATGCCTGGGACTTATTTATCTATGGGAATAAGTTAATTGTTCTCTAATTCATTTCTAACTGTTGTTAACTATATTATTTCTCTCCTGCATTTCTTTTGTTTTGGTTTACATTTATTTGAATGCTTAGTTTCACTTCTTTTTAAGTAATTAAACCAAGTAAGGGTATGAATTTTCTTCTATTAACCACAGTGGTTTCATCCTTCTTCTTCTTCTTTTTAAAAATGATGTCTCATTTTTATGTTGTAAATAGTCTTTTGTGATGTTGTAGTTAATTTCCAAGGAATTTGTCCTTTATTATTAGCTCAAATTTTGTTATTCTTATTTTGTTACCTATGAGCAGATAGTATGGTCTGTAGAATTCCTAACTTTGACATTTATTGAGGATTTTTAGCTGGCCTAATTTGATACTATGTATATGTTTATAGGCTGTTATGTATGTGTAAAAAAGAAGAACTATAATAAACCACAACATTCTCATCTATAATCATGATAAAATTTCCATTAAGATATTTTAGAACTCAGAGAAATGATTATCAGGCCCTTTGAAAAAAATAAATTAATATTCTAGTCTGTTCTGCAAGAAGATCAGGAAGGCATGATTAGCTCTGTGAAAATTAAATGTGGAAATTGTATTATGGATCAGGTATCAGAACACAGCATAACATATTTTTCATATGGTAAAGTTATCATAACATAACTTTCATATCTAAAGATAATAATTTTCTGGTGTTTAAAAAATACTAGACAATGCCAAAGGAATATATTTTTAGATTCATTTTAGATATTTCTACAATGAAAAGTTAACAAACATTAAAACAGAAAATGAAGTTAGAAAAAATTTGGGTGAATAATATAAATTTTGATAATATCAAGATTCGTAGACAACTGGGAAAGGTATGACCAGGAAGGAGCATACCAGTTGTAATGAGAAAATGCAAATTAAAGCGACAAACCTATTCAAATAGTTTTTCTATCAATGGATGAACAGATAAAAAAGTGAGTTTTTCATACAAGAAAACATTACTCATGTTTATGTACTTGTATATGTAATATAATGTGTGCTGGTATATATTATATATTTATATATGCATCTATATAAATTCTAGAATTTGAAATCACAAGTTGCAGTAAAAATAAAACTTATGTCACAGATTTGTTATAAAGAAGAAAATATAATTCTCCAACAAATATTATTTTCAAGTTTTATTAAATATTCATTTAATATTTTGATTGGTTTTTCTGTCTATTTAGACCCATAATATTACCTATTTTGTTTCATATTTAATGTTAATTTATAACTTTTGTTAGGATATTAATAGGTCTAGGTTTAAATATTTATAAAAATATTTTATTGTTGCTTTGGGGTTAAAACTGTAATGTATTCTTAAGCTATAGATTTTTCAGGATCATATGTATTATGCATGTATTTTTGAATTCTTGGTTTTTTATTATTGGTTACTGCAAATTTCTTGATACTTTTACATGACTTCCTGCATTCTTTATAAATCATGCTCAGCAGCCAGCTTCTCTGCATGATTTGTCTTCAGTAATTAAATTTAGCATTTTCAGCCACTGAAAAATTCGTTGGCCTTTGTGTTCATTTGTGTTTCCTCATGCGTAAAATGTAAGACATCCACATATTTTTAATTCTTTTAGAGTACCATTTTATGGGCTGAGTTTGGCAGTTATGTACTGCGAATGGTTTGCTTTCTTTCACCTTAAAAAGGAATCTAAAACATTAATCTTACATGTTTATTTAAATAGGAATCTGATGTATATCAGATATCTAATGCTGAGTGACTTTCTTCTGGTAGTTTATAAGGGATTTAGATTTTGGATTCTTAGACTATTTTCCTAAATTATTTTTAAAGATATGTAATTTCAGACACCTGTTTTCTCTTTTTTTTATTTTGGGCTTTCTTCTTTTTTTTTTTAAATTGTATTTTGGGACCTGGGGTACATGTGCACATCCTGTATCCTGCAGGATTGTTGCATAAGTACATACATGCCACATCCCGCACCCCCAACACTGCCCTGTCGTCTGCATCAGTCATTTCTCCCTTTGTTATCCCTCCCCATCCTCCCCTCCCCTCCCCTCCCCTCCCCTCCCCTCCCTTCCCCTGCCCTTACCCCTTCCTCCTTCCCACCTAGCCCAGTGAGTGTTGTTCCCTTCCCTGTGCCCAAGTGTTCTCATTGTTCATCAACCGCCTTGAGTGAAAATATGCGGTGTTTGGTTTTCTGTTCTTGTGTCAGTTTGCTGAGAATTATGGTTTCTAGATTCATCCATGTCTCTGCAAAGGACATGAACTCATTGTTTTTTATGGCTGCATAGTATTCCATGGTGTATGTGTGCCACATTTTCCTTGTCCGGTCTATCATTGATGGGCATTTGTGTTGATTCCAGGTCTTTGCTATCATAAACAGTGCTGCAATGAACATACATGTGCATGTGTCTTTATAATAGAACAATTTATAATGCTTTGGATATATACCCAGTAATGGGATTGCTGGGTCAAATGAAATTTCTATTTCTAGGTCCTTGAGGAATCACCACACTGTCTTCCATGGTGGTTGAACTAATTTACACTCCTATCAACAGTGTAAAAGTGTTCCTTTTTCTCCATATCCTCTCCAGCATGTGTCTCCAGATTTTTTAATGATCGCCATTCTAACTGGCATGAGATGGTATCTCAATGTGGTTTTGAGTTGCATTTCTCTAATGACCAGTGATGATGAGCATTTTTTCATATGTTTCTTGGCCTCATATATGTGTTCTTTTGAAAGTGTCTGTTCATACCCTTTGCCCACTTTTGAATGGGTTTGTTTGGTTTTTTCTAAACCTGTTTTCTCTTTTTAAGCATAGATATAAGCAGTTATACAAATCTACAAGTTGAACTGATTACTGTCATTATTTAATGAATCTTTGATTATAACATAGTGGAGTAGTCTTAAATAGGATAAATATACTGGGTGTGGTGGCTCACACCTGTAATCCCAGGATTTTGGGAGGCCAAGGCAGGATGATCACTTCAGCCAAAGAATTTGAGACCAGCCTGGGCAACATAGGGAGACCCCATCTATATACAAAAATTTAAAAAATTAACTGGGCTTAGTGGCATGCATTTGTCATCACAGTTCTTGAGCTCAGGGGTTCAAGGATGCAGTGAGCCATGATGGTGCCACTGCACTCCAGCCTGAGCAATAGCATGAGACCCTGTCTCAATAAAAAGGAAAACAAAAAGAATAAATAAATCTATGTCTTCTTTTACAGTACTTTATTTAAGAAACTGTAAAGCAATTATATGACGGATACTTTTCGATGTGATTAGTTTTTTTGGAAGGTGTTTACTAATATCACCAAGTCACATATCTGTCTTCATGTCTATAATTTAATGCTCATTATTCTTCATTATTTTAAGCCCTTTTGTAGGTAATGTCATTCTTTCTAATACATTGTAAGCATATACCTACTGCTGGCTAGTTTTAATGTCTCAAATGGTTATTCTTTAAAATATTTTAAGAGTTCATATATAAACAGCCAATAGAAATCTGGGTATAGTTTTCACTTGTGGATTGATTTAAAATTATAGTATACAAAATGTTATATTTCAGGTCCCTTATTGAGATTCTGATTTGACCAATTGATGCATAGTGCATGATCAATTGGGCAATTTTAAGTATTTACTAGCCTTATTTCCCAAGTCCACTTTGTTTTTTTCTTCTTTACCTTACATTACATTGTTAAATACAATTTCCTTATGTAATAAAATGACATGATGTAAAATAGAGAGGTAATAACAATGCAAATATTTTTGATTCTGCTGTTAATTAACTTTAATTGCCCATTGTTTTTAGCAGAGTGTCAGTCCATCACTGATGAAAACCATAAAATTCTTATCTAATAACATGGTAGTAAACCTTTATGACTTTGGATTTGGAAATAGATTCTGAGAATACCATGAGCATGAACAAGAAAATAAAAATTAGATAATTGGATGTCATCAAAATAAAAAATTTTGTGCATCACAGGATATTTCACTTTTACCAAGAAAGTGAAAAGATGATCTATAGTATAAGATTTGCAAATCTTTTTTTTACTTGAGACAAGCTCTCTCTCTCTATCTCTCTTTCTCTATCTTTGTCACCCGGGCTGGAGTGCAGTGGCGAGATCATGGCTCACTGTAGCCTCGACCTTCTGAGCTCAAGCAATCCTTCTGCCTCAGCTTCCTGAGTCACTGGGACTCCAGGCATGTGCCACCATGCCTCGCTGATTTTTTTGTGTGTGTTTTTGGTAGAGATGGGGTTTTGCAGTGTTGCCCACCTGGTTGTGATCTCCTGAGCTCAAGCAATCCACCCGCCTCGGCCTACTAAAGTGCTGGGATTACAGATGTGAGCCACCATGTCTATCCTGAGTTTTGCTAGTTTTATATCACTTATATACTGAAGTATTGTACAGAACATGTAATAATGCTTTCAATTTAAAAACAAGAAGACAATCCAATTAAAAAATGGACAAGGGACTTGAGTTTATTTTTCTTCAAATATGAAATACAAATTGCCAACAAACACATGAAAATATGTTTACGAGCAATTGGAAACATGTAGGAGACTGCAAATCCAAACCACAACCATACCCACTGGAATGGCTCAGGTAAAAGGACAATAATGAACATTGGTGAGGATATAACCATATGCTGTTTGTGGAAACGTAAAATGTTGTAGCTGCTATGGAAAACAGTTTAGCATAAACTGATTTCTCAAAAATTTTAACATAGAGTTACCCTGTGACCTAGCAATACCACTTCTAGTTATATATCCAAAAGAATTGAAAATTGTTACTCAGACAAGTACATGTATTTACATGTTCATAGCAGACTATTCACAGTAGCCAAAAGGTGGGAAAAAAAACCTTTGTTGGTTAATTTTATATGTTAACTTGACTGGGCTATAAGGTGCCCAGATTAACGATTATTTCCGGTTGTGTCTGTGAGGGTATTTCCAAATGAAGTTAATATTTGAATTGGTTGACTCAATATAGTATTTTGCTGTCAGTCCAATAGAAAATCTTTTAAGTCAGCTTTCTTCCTGTATTGTCTCTCTTTTGTCTGACCTTTCTCAAGGCAATCTAGCTTGAAGGGAAACTATACCCACCAGCACTACCATTCTCTCTTGAAACTTCTCCTTGGGAACCATTGACCTCAGTTTAACCAAAGCCAATATTTATCTATTTTTTTCTTGTTTTCATAAACCTCATCTCAATATCTAATGTTGTTTACTGTTATCTCCTGCCCATCAACAGAATCTTATTTTCTCTTAATCACTCCTTCTCCATTGCATTTTTTTTTATTGCCTTTATATACTGGGTTTTCTTGGGACTTTATACCTTCTCTTTTTGTCTAGATTTCTTTGCCAATTGATTGGGTCTGTTTCCATGGCTCTTAAATGTTATAATATTCTGATAATTTAAAAATCAAAACTTCATCCATACTTACTTGCTCAACCTAATTTTATATATTTTCTTGGATATCTCACAAACATCACAGTACTGTGTAACCAGATTGTTAAGAGCAAGGGCTCTGGATTCAAACAGCTTAGGTTTTGATATTTTTACTAATACCTTTGTGAATAGCTTCTTAGCTCTCAAGTTTCTTATTTGTGAAATTGAGGGTTGTAATGCAATTGTGAGAAGTGAGATCCATTTGGAACAATGTCTGGCATATAGTGAACACTTGATAAATATGAGCTGCTATGTATCCCTAATTCAAAACTCCAAAATTCAAAATGTTCCAAAATCTAAAACTTTTTGAATGCTGACATGACTTTCAAAGGAAATACTATTGGAACATCCTGGATTTTAGATTTTCAGATTAGGGATGCTCAAGCAGTTAATATAATGCAGATATACCAAATCCAAAACACTTCATCTTCATTGCATCATAATTAATATTTTAAAAGGAACTTTTAATTTTCCTCTACCCTAACCTTCCAAATCAGAAAGACAAGAGTCATCCTTGAATTCTTTTTCTCCTTTCAGCTATAAATTCAGATGTCCTGGGAATGCAATCTTTATATTTTCCCTTGAAATTTTGTACTTCTTTTTTTTTTTTTTTTTTTTTTTTTTTGAGACGGACTCTGGCTCTGGTGCCCAGGCTGGATTACAGTGGCACGATCTCGGTTCACTGCAACCTCCACCTCTTGGGTGCAAGAGATTCTCCCACCTCAGCCTCCGAAGTAGCTGGGATTACAGGTGTGCACCACCATGCCTGGCTAATTTTTGTATTTTTAGTAGAGGTGCGGTTTCACCATGTTGGAGTGGCTGGTCTTGAACTCCTGGCCTCAAGTGACCCACTCACCTTGGCCTCCCGAAGTTCTGGGATTTATAGGCATGAGCCACTGTGCCTGGCCAACGAAATTGTGTACTTCTTACATCATTTCACTCACTTTAGATCTGATAACTCTCTTTCATCTGGATGACAACAACAGACTTTTTTTTTAACTTTAATTTTTGTGGGTATATAGTAGGTCAATATATTGTTGGAGTACATGAAATATTTTTATACAAGCATGTGATGTGAAAAAAATCACATCATGTAATATGGGATATCCATCCCCTCAAGCATTTATCTTTTCTGTTACAAACAACCCAATTATACTGTTTTGGTTATTTTACAAATGTGCGATTAAGTTACTTTGATTATAGCCACTCTGTTGTGCTATCAAATTCTAGGTATTATTCATTTTAACTTTATTTTGGACCCATTAAACATCCTCACCTCCACCCTTCCCAGCCTCTAGTAACCATCTTTCTAGACTCTTTGTTTTTTTTATGGAGATGGAGTCTCACTCTGTCACCCAGGCTGGAGTTCAGTGGTGTGATCTCAGTTCATTGCAACCTCTGCCTCCTGGGATCAAGTGATTCTCCTGGCTCAGCCTCCTGAGTAGCTGGGATTACAGGCGCCTGCCACCACCTCAGCTAATTTTTGTATTTTTAGTAGAGATGAGGTTTCAGCATGTTGGCCAGGCTGGTCTCGAACTCCTGACCTCAGGTGATCCACCTGCCTAGGCCTCCCGAAGTGCTGGAATTATAGGCATGAGCCACTGCGCCTGGCCTAGATTCTTGTTTTTAATCTTACTCCATTAAAATATTTTCTACATATCCGTAAGAATAATGCACATAAACTAGATCATTCTCTTCAGTGGTTTTCTATTGCATATTACACACACACACACACACACACCCTCCCTCCCTCCCTCCCTCCCTCTCTCCAAAGTACTTATCCTGTCTGTTGAGGCCCTGCACTAGCCCATTTTATTTTCTGCTGTACCCTCCATGGCATTTTGCATTTGCCACACTAAAATTTTTTCAACTTTTCTAACAGTGTTGATCCCTTTCTTCCTTTAGAGCCTCTAGTATATTCATTTAAGAAATATTTATTGAGAACTTACTGTGTACAAGGCACTGTTCTGGGCTTGAGAATATAAGCATTTCTAAAACTGACATGAATACCTGATCTCCTGGAACTTTCATTCTTCTGAGGGGAAATAGATAATAAACACTTAAAATAAGTAAAATATATACTGTTTTAGATGGTGAGTCTAAAGATAGACACAGGAAAGTGCTCTTGAGAAAACATAGATGTAGTGTGGCCATTTTAAATAGGATGATAGGAAGGCCCTCGCTGAAAAGGTGATTTAAAGGATCTGAAGGAGCAGCTCATGGAGTAGCAGAGGGAAGAATTTTCCAGACAAAGGAAACAAATAGTACAAAAGCTGTGAGGCATATATTAGGACTATAATACTGCCAGTATTGTTGGGTTAGAGTGAATGAAAGGGTGAACAGAAGGAAATGAGTGTAAAGAGTTTATGTGGGGCCAGATCATGTAAAGCTATTGCAATGACTTTGATTTCTAGAATTGAGAAACTCTTGGAGGGTTATAAACAGAGAAGTGATATAATCTGAGTAACATTTTAAATAGATGACTCTGGTTGCTCTTTTAGGAGGGGACTGAAGGGAAGCAAAGGCAGGGATAGAAAGATCAGTGTGTTAAAATGATTGAGATAAGAAATGATGACTTGGACTTGGCTAGTCACAGTGAAGGCAGTGAGAAGTGGCTGCATAATAATTTTGTTTCAGAGCTGACAGGCTATGCTGATAGATTTAATGTATTATATGAGAGACAGAAGGGGAACAAGACATGACTGAAAGATTTTTGTTTGAGCTGCTAGAAGAATGGAGTTGTACAAGTGAAAGGTAAGACTTTAGAAGAAGCACCTTAGGGACACGTCAGTAGCTCAGTTTTGAACATGTTAAGTTTGAAGTGCCTATTAGATATTCAACTAGAGACTTCCATTGGAGTTGGATATGGAAATTTGACATTCATGAAAAAGTCTAGGCTTGGATTACAAATTTGAGAATCTCCGTTGTATTGGTGGTATTTAAAGGCATAAGTTGGAATAAAGTCACCAAGTGAGTGAATATAGCTATAAACTGTAGTAGCTGTGTAGAAAACCTGAAGAGTTAGTGATTCTGAAAGTGTATTTTTAAAAGTTTTGAGAAGAATGATAAACTATGTCAAATGATGCTGATATTTCAAGCAACACTGGGATTGATAACTGTTCTTAGCAAAGTGTGTGTTCTTCCTTATGCTGTTTTCTTGACTACTAACTTAAACAGTTAAGTTTAATTGGCACATAATATTTGTACGTATTTACAGGGTACAGTGTAATGTTTTAATATATATTGTGTAGTGAACAATTCAGGGTAATTAGCTTATCCATTATCTCATACATTGATCGTTTCTTTGAGGTGAGGACATTCAAATCCTCTCTTCTAGCTATTTTGAAATATACAATACAATATTGTTAGCCATAGTCACCCTAGTGTTCAATAGAACACCAGAACTTAGTCCTTCAATACAACAGCAGTTTTGTGCCTGTTGACCAATCTCTCCATGTCTCCACTTTCCCCCTACCCTCCTCAGCGTTTAGTAACCACTATTCTATACTTCTCTGAAATCAACTTGTTTAGATTTCACATGTGGTGGAGTCATATGGTATTTGTCTTTTTGTACCTGACTTATTTTACAGTACTTAACATAATGTTCTCTATGTCTATGTTGTCGCAGATGACATGATTTCCTTTTTTATGGGTATATAATATACCAGTGCATATGTACACCACATTTTCTTTATCCATATATTGATGGATCCTTAGGTTGATTCCATATTTTGGCTGTTGCGAATAGTGCTGCAATAAACACGGAAATGCAGATATCTCTTTGGCAGATATCTGTCTCAGATATCTCTTTGTTGATTTTATTTCCTTTGGATATGTACCCAGTAGTGGGATTGCTGCCTCATTTGGCAGTTCTCTTTCAATTTTTAAAAGAACCTCCATATTCTTTTCCTTAATGGTTGTACTAACTTATACTCTCACTAACAGTGTATAAGTAACAATTAACTTTTAGGTTCTTGTAAGTCACCTGCTCAGAAGCCTTTTTGACCACCCTACCAGAGTGTCTTTCTGCTACAGGAAATTCTCTATCTTAGCCCTTTGAAAATTGATTTCATAACTAACAACTTAGTAATTTCTTTATTTGCTTGTTATTATTTCGTAAAACACTGTAAGAATTGAAAACATACTTGTCTTTTGTTTTGTTTTGTTTTTCAGTTCCTAGTGAAGTATATACATACTAGATCAGTAACTATTTGTTTAATGGATAAAATGCTACAATCCCTTGGAATTCTATTAGATTTAAAAGTGTGAGTTTTTAAATTTAGCATTTGCTTCTTTCTCTTATTGGAGTTTATAAAATAGTTACTAATATTTGTGGAATGCTTTTTATGTGCCAATAAACATTATATTATACTGGCTGATTATCTACATCCTTAATTTGATATTTTAGGCTAGAATCAATGTGAATATTTTTATTAGATAATATTTTATAGGATTAAATTCTCTCGAGATTATAGTTTGTTTATAAATGCAGTAGGAAATCATTTTAACAAACAGGAAAAATGACCTTCAGAGGAAAAGGAAGTATTTACACTGTTCAAAAATTCCCCAACTTTTTGTGTTTACAGGAGTTGTCCTCTGATTTAAATACCACTTTAGGTCACCAGTAAAGAAAGTTTATTCTAGGTTACAACTGGTGATATCACTTAAATAGTTGCCTCATCCTTTTTATCATTAACCCTCCTTTTTTTCCATTCCAGCCAGTCTTACAGTATTTTTGAACTCCCATTAATAGTATATGTGTATGCTTTACTTTGTAGTTATTTGCTTCCATGTCTTGGTCTCCTCTTTAAATCCCAAACTTTCTGGGAAACACTTATATACCCCATTCTCCCAGCATAGTGCTTTTCACATAGCAGTTACTTAATATGGTAAGTTGGAAAGTTGATGGATGTGGCATCTTTGCGTTTAAAAATATGTATGTACCTCTGTTCACTTGTCAGACATATTTGGCCAAATCTTGGCAATGAGATAGGAGGGTTTGATAAATAGAATTAGAAATGTTTTGGCTCAAAATGTTGTGAAGTAGCTCATACAATTGTGTAGTACATTAATCTAGAGGTATAATATGCATGTGCACCTGTAAATGACTATTTGATAAGAATATCAATATAGGATTCCATGGTCAGTGTCTACTTTTTTGGGTGTTTACCCATTATAGGTTTAAGTAGAAAGATAAATAGCAGTTTAGTAACCTTTTAGTACTTGCAAGTTACTAAAAATAAAGAAATTTAGATTTTACTTTTAATCTTTAATTTTTTTATAATTATGGCAAGAAAAATTATGTACATATGAAATATGGCATTTATTAATGCATAGTAGCATAGTATATGCTTACTGTTTGTAGTATTACTGAGTGTATCCATTTAAATAAAGAAATGATGGCATGATACCTGGATAATAATTTTCAGATGATTTATTTTGGCAAATCATAAAACTGCATTTTTGGTGAACAATATGTGAAGAAGATGCTGTGTTTTATGAGAGCAGATTTTTTTTATTTTGTGGAAAATTAAAAGAAGAGTAAGTGGAGTGAGCATATACCTTATATCCTCACTCCACTTACTCCTCTTTTAATAGAGCCCATAAAATATTTTAAGTAGGTTATTATTGTAAAATTTAAATTTCTATGTTTTGTACCTTTTGGATGAGCTTTTCATGGTTTCCTTACACATATTTTGTTTTGAATATCAAAGAACAATTTTATTTACTGTGTTAATACCTGCCCTAATAGGAACTGTTAATATTACCATAATAGTTTTTTTCCTCTTGTTAGAATGAAGTTAAAAATGATTAATTCAAACAAACAGTCTGAGTAACAATATGAGCATCTTGTTCTGGATTCTTTACTATGTAAACAGTACTTTATTCCCCCTCATCATTCCTATCACTTAACACAATACCTGGCAGATAATAGATTAAGATTGTAGAATTAAAGATATCTGCTTTATATTGTAATATAACATAATTTTTCTTTTGCCTTTTGTAAGGGAAAGAAAATTTTATTTGACAATGATATATAAAAGCAGGAAACCCATGTGTACTTCTTAAATTACACGGTATTATATTAACCAGTAATTTTTCCCTAATTCTTTCCATTTTCTTTTCTCAACCTGTTGACCAATGTACTAGCCACGATTCAGTTTTCATGTAATTTTATTGTTTATCCTATTAGTTTATGTTACTTAAAAAACTAAAGCAAATATAGATAATGAAAGTAGATAATAAGGAAATCCTGGAGAGATAACTTTAATTAGCAATTTTTATGTCGTCACTAGTACACTGTAGGTTATTTTTATTCGTAGCAAGACTTTCTTGATGAAGGAATCTGGTCCCACCTCTTAAATCTTCTTAATTACCCCACAATGTTTGCTTCAGTGTTGGAGCTGTATCATCAGAACATTATTTAAACAAAAGTTAAAGTCCAAAGCATGTTTGCTCCCAGTATAATTCTTCATGGGTGTATGGTCTTCACAGCAATGTAGTTGTGTTTGTCATTAGTGCATCTAAAAAACAAGGATTTGTCCTTCATGTCATCATGTTCAAATATCACTTAGTCTTAAAAACGAAATGCCATCTTAGCAATATCAGTGCAATTTTCAAATTGTAATGAAAACTACTTAGCTAGTTTTTGGGTTCTATTAGTAAATCTTTATTAATCAGTTCCTGAATACATTCAGTTCTGGTCTTATTGAAAAGTGTTACCTGAACTACATTTGTTGCCATACATATCTCACCAACATTTTAAAGAAAATGCTTATGATGTAGTCTTTCACTAACACTTGGCAATTGTGCACATACAAAACATAAAAATAAAACATGCATATTTAAATTTTGGCAACCTGATGTGATATTTTATAAGTACACCAAACAATGTGATTTATGTGAAATATTAAACGTCTGCTTTTGTTGACTTCTTCAGTATTTTTTCCAGTATTTCATTTGACTTTGAACAATTTTCTTTTCATTTTTTACTTAATTTGTTTAAGTTTTAATTGTTTTATTTATTATATCTTTGCACATACCCACACTTTAATTTGAGTTCTTAATCATTTATGGCTACAAAACTGCTGCCATCTCTCAACTGTTCAGAAACATCGCCAGGATAACCTGTTGATCTGACAAAGCTAAATTGATTACATACTTCAGTAAGTGATAAGGCAACCTGGACTATATCTTAGAAGGATCTCAGTGTGAGAGGTTGGGGTGGATATTTATAGAGTTTCCAGGTATGGACTCAAGTGGATTACATCTTAGGTCTTTCAGTATGAGGTTTGATTGGGGTTGGGTATCAATTTGTCATAGAAGATTTTGGGATTGGGAGAAAGTGAGACAACAGTTTTGATGTAGGTGTTGATTAGTAAACAGTTGATAAGTGAAGTTTCTGCCTGACTAGTATTCACATAAGAGTAATTTAGTGAGATGTAAACTTTTTCGAAGTTAGTCCACTGATTATGTGCTTGGATGCTGTGGCCATGTCTACTTGCTATACACCTTTCTAAGTTCCTCGAGTTCTGTACTTATTTCATTGTGGAATGTAAAGAAGTGGTACTTAGACTTGCATCAGAAACATCGATTGACCATTCTTGAATAGCACACCTCTAAACTATCAGACTCACTCACAAACTAATTCAATATTTTTGTTAGGAGCGCGCTCATCTGATCTCTATCAGCAGCCAGAAATGGTCAAAGTTTATTTCACATATGCCCAGAGATCCTTCTGTGCCTTATATCTTTGGTTTTACATGGGAAAAATGTGATAATTGCATTTATTGATTTAATAAAAGTGTCTCCGTTTCACTGTTAGCATTGTAAATCCCTTTAACTCATCCATAATTTCATCAAACTGGAATTGATATGTTTAAAACTCATTGCTTTAGGTGGTCAGGTATCTCAGACAATACTGTGAATAGGGATAGGCCACATTATTGTATCTGTATTACATTCTTGGGCTTGCAGAAAAATTTACTTCCCTTATTAAACAAATATTGTTAAAACATAAATTTAAAAGAATAGGTTTTATTATACTTTGTCATGTTATAGTTACATAGGCAAAAAGAATACTGCTAAAACCAAAAGTTTGAAAATCAATCTCCTGGACTTTTTGCCTGTCATTTCCTTTTGTTGAGTGATTTTTTCTGAGTTCCTGAAATGCTCTTCACAGGAAAAATTGTAAGGAATATTGCCTCCTGAACATAGGACAGAATAATGTAATGTGCCAACTGTCCTTCTTTACTTGTATATAGCAAACAGTGCTTTGTATAGACAATGGCTGATAAACTGAGATGTCATTGATTATTTTTTTTAATGGTACAGATTATCATTATACAAACACAATTTTATGATTGAATTACAAGGTACTGCTGCCGGATGCAGTGGCTCATGCCTGTAATCCCACCCCTTCAGGAGTCTGAGGCAGGAGGATTGTGTGACTCCAGGAGTTTGAGACCAGCATGAGCAATATAGCAAGACCCCATGTCTACAAAAAAAAAAAAAAAAAAAAATGCTGGGCTTGGTGGCATTTGCCTGTAGTCTTAGCTGCTTGGAAGGCTGAGGTGGACAGATTGCTTGTGCCCAGGAGGTCGAGGCTGCCGTGAACTCTAATCGGGCCACTGTACTATGGCCCAGGTATGACAGAGCAAAACCCTATCTCAAAAAAGAAAAAAAAATACTATGGTCTTAATTGTATGGGTTTTCTTTGTGGCCTTTCTAAAACATGTTTTTGTGTGTTTTCTCCTAAATGTGTGTATGATGTATTATTTGGAAAAGAACCACTCTTTATTCTGCTTATTAAGTAAGAATCTCTTTTGATTTTGCCGTTTTATAGCTTGGTAGTATTCTTTGATGTCTTTTATGTATGTTGCTATTTTCTCTCCTTGACATGTCTTGTCCAGTAGAATTATAATCATAAGCATACTTTTTTGGCAGTAAATATTTTGCTATATTCAAGAACTTTTTTGGTGCTTCATTCTTGCCAGTAAATATGCAGTTTTGTTATTAGGTGACAGTTAAGGAATTTTCTGAGGAGAGAACGTAACATGAAAATATTACTTCTGGAGAAAACTGTAAACTTTTACCTTACATTATATTTTCATTAGGACAATGTTTGGCATTCCTTTGGACAGTTAAAGTTTTTTATTTTCCCTCAATCAATTGTGACCACATTTTTTTTTTATTCCTGTAATATAATCATCAACATGTTAATGTATCTGGATTACCTTAGAACTTTGTGATTCGTAGTTATTGTTCTTAAAGGATTTCTTACAAAGCTTGGCCCTTACTGGATATTTAGACATTGAGGCTGGGATTACTAATAACATTAATAGTAGCTATGATTTATTGCATACATTTTATGGGTCAGATATACATTAATTCATGTAATCCTTACAATAAATAACCCATGAGCCAGGTGGGCATTATTTATTATCTCTGTTTCACAGATGAAGAAAAAACAAAGACATTAATAAATTGCTCAGTAATTTCAACTCAAAACTTCATGTTCTGCTCTTTTAATCACTATAGTATACTGCCTCTCCTTGAGCTGCACAAGAAGAATTGAGTAAAAAATGATTTCACTTCCTTAATAAGAAATGGACTAGATAGGGTGTCATTATATAATGATGAGCTCTTTTAAATGAGTACCTTTATAAACCTTGGAAACATCAGTGAGTAAACTTTGGAATTCAAAAGAGACCCGTTGATGATACTGAGCATGATATTATTGTCATCAAATATCATCAAAATGATGATATTATTGTCTCCGTTCCTGTATTTGTTAAATTGCACAAATAATTTTTACTTTGTCACTTTGTGTCCCAATTATCATTACTCTGGTAGGATAAGTTATACAGGAGTGTGTTTAAAAGTAATTTTTACAACTGCTGGGCATATGTACCTTTATAGTTATTGGTGATTTCTTACATATTCTTTAGAAAGTAGTGAATCTTACTAAATAAACTTGGCATTTTGCTTCAACATACCAGAGAATGCTATTTTTAAAATACAACTTTTGAAATTATATTGTGGTTGAAAATTTAACTTCCAGCTGGGCTTGGTGGGTCACGTATGTAATCCCAGCACTTTGGGAGGCGGATGTGGGTGGCTGACTTGAGGTCGGGGATTTGAGACCAGCCTGGCTAATGTGACAAAAGTCTTTCTCTATTAAAAAGGCAAAAAAATTAGCTGGGTATGGTGGTGTGCATCTGTAGTTCCAGCTACAAGAGCTGAGGCAGAAGAATTATTTGAACCTGGGAGGTGGAAGTTGTAGTGAGCTGAAATTGTACCACCGCACTCCAGCCTAGGTGACACAGTTAGACTCTGTTCCCAAAAAAAAAAAAAGAAAACTTCTTAGATTTGAGTTTTCTGTTTCACTGTGTTTCCTATATGCTATACCTGAAACCTATGATTTTAACCACAAAAGGGTCTCTCTGTGCATATGAATATATTATCATTGACCTCTAGTTAATATGAAGTTCAGGTAAGGCAAGTTTTTTTCATTGGGGTTCATACTGAAACTTTAAATTTTTTTTTTTGATGTGGCTTTCTTTTTTTACATCTATTATTTATGAACTTATTTATGAGATAGTGCCTGGGAATTAGTGGTGCAATCTGTGGTGCAATCTGTGCTTTTTGGGGGATGTTTAGCTCTCAGTCAGATATAGAATTGTACACTTAAGCTTCAATAACAGTATCTTTTAGCCAAGTGAACTGACGTGTTGAATTTGCACGCAGAGACCTAAAGTGTAGTTCTAATAAACAAGGGCCTCTTTTTCTTCTAATTAATGAGTCTACATCTTTCCTCACATTATTGGCACATGAGGATAGATAGCCATAGGAGGTAAAGCACTCATTCTTCACTGCCTTGTTTAGGGTCAAAGTAATTAACATGTAAGTAATATATAAAGATTAGCTAATTATCTGAAAAAGAGGAAAAGTAGGGAATTTGGTAGGTCTTTTTGGCTCATGTTTACTACCTATAATCAAGAGCTGGGCTAGAATATATTCTTTTTCTGTGAATGGAAAATGATAAGGTAATTAAATATAGTAACTTTTTTTTTACTTTGACCCAATATTTCTGAGGACTTCTTCCCCCTATTTTATTAGCATTTGTTTATTGTCTAAAGCTTTCTGATTTTTGTCTTTGTGACTTCTGAGCTTCCACCCTGTGTAGTACCACTGTATACTTGTAATTGCCACTTGAAATTTCTTATAAGAAGCCCCACTTTTGGGGGGAGATTTTCTAAAACTGTATATTCCCCTGTCATCTCCTCCTCCATTTTTTCCCATCTGAGTAAATATCACCTCCATTTACTTACTTGCTTACACAAATCACTCATTACTTATTTTTTCCCTTACTCCACACTTCATGTCCATCATCAAGTTCTGTTTATTTTGCCTCTAAATACATTTGTTATCATTACTGTTTTGTGTTATCTTAACCATCATATCTGTAGTTTAAAACACATGGAGTAATCTCTTGTCTCATTTTTTTCCCTACCAATGTTTTCTTTCGTTTACACAGAATAGCCAGGGTAGTCATTCTGAAATTTAGTTTATGCTGTTCATGCATAAAAACATCCAGTTCCTTCTCATTGCTCTTAGGTTAAACCTATAATCCTTAATATCACCCACAAAACCTCATTCCCCTTTTACCTTATGCTCCTAGTCACAATACCCATTTATTCATCCTAACTTGTACTAATCTTTTAGATTTTCCGTCAAGTGTCACTTTTACACAGAAGCCTTCTCTGCTTCTCATCCATTAACCCCACCAATGACTCAATGTAAACCTATATCAGATCTTTCTGTTATAATGTCTCATAGCACTTAATAATTGTTTGTAATTATATATTTACTTCCCTGATTATTTCCTGCCTGGTTTTTTGTGTGCTTAATGAAGATAGGAATTCTATGTCTATTCATAACATATCTGTAGTGCCTGGTACATCACCTATACATAGTAGGTGCTCAGTAAATAATTATTGAATAAATGACTACTAATTACAGTCCACACATTTGATTTCTTTTTTTCCTGATTAAAAGTAGTAAGGCTTGTTCTCTGTGGAAGCAATATGGATTATGCATGAAAAAGGCCATTGTAGAATAATTTTCAGCCTATTATTTGCAGGTGTGATAGGTTAATAATAGTATCTCAAATGATTATGATTGGTTGCTTTAGGTCTTTAATCCAAAAACATGCTGATTGTGTTTGAAATTAAGAAATAAGGCATTTGATTTATGAAATACAGTTTAGCACACTTTACGTAAAAATTGTAAGGCACATTGTTGGCTACATTTTTTTGCGATCTTCTCTGCTACTTAAGATTAATTTAATTTTGAAACAGTGTGTTATAATGTGATAAAAGGAACATGGTTTCCAAAGACATATTCAGGTCCTAGGCTTCACAACTTATTAGTTGGAAAATATTGGACAAAATTCATTGAACATCTCTGAGTCTTAATTTCCCTTCTATGAAATGGATATAATGAAACTTTAATAAAACATTTATTGTAGAGAGTAAAATCATATAATGTATGTTAAAACACATTATAAATTATGTTAGTAATTATCATTGTTGCTATTATTGTGACTACTAGTATAGAATTTGAAGGTCATGAATAGCCATGCCAGAATCTTCGAGAAATTTAATGTATATTAAAGGAAAGGTATTAAGACTGAAAGGATTATACTCATTAACAATTCGAATTTGGATTTTTTTGTTCTGAATAATATTGAACTATGTAGACTCCAGCTTAAGAAACTCAAACTCATAGAATTTCTGGCTTTATTATATAACTTTTAAATGCATTTCTGTTATAAAATGCCAGCTGGCTTAGAATACAGATAGGAAATGCATTTTCTCATATGAACTATTATTTATTTTGTTGGTATCTTTTTTAAAAATTCAATTTTCTAGCATTTTATAAAGCATGTTTTACTACAAAGCTTCAAAAATGAAATAGTTGAAATAGCATTTGTGAAATCGTCATAAGGATCTGATAACAGTATAAATAAATTGAAACTTAGGTAATTTACCAGTTTTATTTTTTGATACCATTTTCTTTGTGTTTAAAAAGGATTATTCATTAAGTTTTTTATTTAAGTCATGGAAACCATTTCAGCTGACTTTATAACATAAAATCATGAGATATATTTATCTCATGATTTCTTCTATCAAAGCAGAAAGAAGTGAATTATTGAAAAGATAAAAATAAATTTGTTTGCTTTCTGTCAGAGTTCATATCCACAGCCAACCTTGATAGAAGACCAGAATGATTTAGACAAGTTTGCTTTGGAGATTCATAACATATGCTTGCTGGACAGAATTGAGTTATCTCTGCTCTGGAGAGTAAGTTATTGTAGCAGGAGCTGACAGAGATGAAGATAACTGAGGGAAATTCAATTACCTTTTAGTGTTTTCTTTCTAATAGGATTCTTAATGTGAAAAAGATCCTTAGATGATGCGCCTCTGTTACTAGTGAGATTTGCCTTGATACCTGTTTCCAGAATACTGTACTATGAACTATCAGTTCCAGGCCCTCGTTAAGTATGAAATAGGCTGCTTACTGTTAAGGGTAGTTTTGATTGAAAGGCCTTGTTTTTCCTTTACTTGATATCATTGGTAATTTTTGTAATCATTGACTAATCTTTGATTTTCATTAGCAAGTATGATTTTGAATGAAGTTATTGTTTAATATGTTGAGAATTTTTTTATTTTTCTTAAATGACCTTTCTGAAAGTATGTTGCAGCTTCTCACTATTTATATATTCGTGCCTCTGTCTAATCATCATATGCTAGAGCTTGATAACCTTGTTTAAATGCTGCTAGAATTCTCAAGCTTCCATTTTCACTCTTGCTTTTTGATTCTTCCAGACTTTTTGCTAGAATGGTGTCTTTATTGTCACACTCCATCTATTTTTCAGTGTCAGTAGTTTGGCTTCTCTCCTCTCCTTTTCATCCCCAATCCTAGGACATATGGATTAAAATTGTTCTTTTCAATATCATTGCTCATCTAATTATCTATACAGTGGTCCTTTTTCATTTCTCATCTTCCTTAGTCTCTGCAGTTTTTGACTGATGACAAACCCTTCCATTTTGAAATTCCTTTTTTGCTTGACTTTCTTGGTGTTTTTCTGATTAGTTTTTTATTTCTCATGAATCTTTTATTAGTTTTATGTCTCATGCCATTTCTTTTGCTTTTTTAAAAGTGTAGGTCTTGGCTGGGCGTGGTGGCTCATGCCTGTAATCCAAGCACTTTGGAGGCCAACGCGGGCAGATTACCTGAGGTCGGGAGTTTAAGACCAGCCTGACCAACATGGTGAAACCCCGTCTTAAAAAAAAAAATGTCTTTCACAAGAATATTTTCTTTGTATTTTTAACTTTTCTGTGTTGTTTTAACAATCTGTGTCTACCTTATCTGAAACCTTTAAATTGAAGACATTAAGTATTTAAAATTTTTCAATCTATTCATTTAGTTTCTTTTATAGGTAATTTAAAATAAAAAAAATTACAAGAAGGCACAAAGTGAAAAATCTCCTTCTAATCTCTTACAGGATGCCTTCTACCACCTTACCCTTACAGAAAACCACTGTTATATGAATTTTTTCAGGGTTTCTTTATGCACATACATTCAAATAGAAATACATATTCCTATCCCTCTTTCTTTATATGAATGCTAGCGTATTATAAACAATGTTTTGTATTTTGCTTTTTAGACTTAATTTGATTTTCTGAAGAATTTTTATACTTTGATCAACAAAGTATGAATGTTTCCTCATAGAATGTGTTATGAAACATTGGACTTTTGTTACATGCATAGGTTGTATAGGGTATTGTGTGGTTTTAATTTGTATTTCTCAGTGTAGTTTTAAACTACAGTTTTGGTTTTTCATGAGTGAATTTGATGATCTTTGAACCTTTGTATTTCCCTTTCTGAGAATGTGTCCTTTACAGCTATTCCATTGGATTGTGTCTCTTTTCTTACTGATTTTGTTTTAGAAGCTCTACGTATATTAAGGAATCAACTCTGTGATATATGTTATAATTTTTTTTTTACTGATTTGTTTGTTTAGTTAGTTATGATGGTTTTTTGTTGCCCTGCAGAAGTTTTTGTTTATTTATTTATTTTTATTTTTTTGAGACAGAGTCTTGCTTTGTCGCCAGGTACCAGGCTGTAGTGCAGTGGTGCAGTCTTGGCTCTCTGCAACCTCCGCCTCCCAGGTTTAAGCAATTCTCCTGCCTCAGCCTCCCGAGTAGCTGGGACTACAGGCGCTCACCACCATGCCCAGCTAATTTTTGTATTTTAGTAGAGACAGGGTTTCACCATGTTGGCCAGGATGATCTCGATCTCTTGACCTCGTGATCTGCCCGCCACGGCCTCCCAAAGTGGTGGGATTACAGGCGTGAGCCACCGCTCCCGGCTGCCCTGCAGAAGTTTTTGTTTGTTTGTTTGTTTGTTTTGAGACAGTCTCACTCTGTCACCAGGCGCCAGGCTGGAGTACAGTGACGCGATCCCGGCTCACTGCAACCTCTGCCTCCTGGGTTCAAGCAATTCCCCTGCCTCAGCCTCCCGAGTAGCTGGAACTACAGGCCCGCGCTACCACGCCCAGCTAATTTTTTGTATTTTTTAGTAGAGACGGGGTTTCACCATGTTGGCCTGGATGGTTTCGATCTCTTGACCTCATGATCCGCCCGCCTTGGCTTCCCAAAGTGCTGGGATTACAGGCGTCAACCACTGCACCCTGCCAGAAGTTTTTAAAAAATGTTTTGTTGTTGAATGTGTGGATGTTTTCTTTTATGGAAGTTGATTTTTGCTTGATAGGTGGAAGGATCTAATACACACATAGATTATAAAGGAATTCACATGTTTCTTCTAATATTTCTATGGTTTTATCGCTTTAAATTTTAATATTTATTTTTTTGGAATTTACTATGAACTCTTGAGAATCTAACCTTGATAAATTCATACAAATATAACACATTTTACATGTAATTTTTACATGTTTATGGGTTCCATCTTGATATTTTCTTGTGTAAGGGTTTGTATGACTTGTATGTATCACTTTTCTTATCACAGTCATGTGGGAGAAACAGTTAAAGGCTGACTTTTCACTACCTTTTGTTTTGTTATGGATATTACAGTAGCGATTTCTGGATTATATTCTTCTTGTACACCTTGTATATACATGTAACCATTAAAAATGTTTTGAAATTATTGGTATCTACTCAGGGAAACAGATATTATATGTTGACTTCTTTATAAATGGATCTGTTTTATTGTAATTTCAAGATCTAGTATAGGCTTGGAACATAGGAAGCTCTCAAAGAATTGCTGAATGAATAAAGTTGTCAGTAATAGAAGACATACAATAGGATTAATAAAGATTTCCATACCTAGCTAACATAAATTTAGGGAATCAGTTTTTTAATGTGAGAGCCTATATTCTTTAATATTAAAATAATGTTTTGTTAAAAATCACCTTCTGTTTATATCCTAGTAGAGACAGCAAGTAAGAAAAGTAGTAATCATTACGTTCCCTAGCATTGCTTACTGGATTGTCACTGTTTTTCTTAATGAGCATTTAATGATGTATAAAGGCAAATAGTATATATATTTTTTGAGACAGAGCCTTGCTCTGTCGCCCAGGTTGGAGTGCAGTAGTGCAGTCTTGGCTCATTGCAATCTCCATGTCCAGGGTCTAAGTGATTCTTATGCTTCAGCCTCCTGAGTAGCTGGTAATACAGGTGCCCACTACTGCGCCTGGCTAAATTTTTTATTTCTAGTAGAGACGGCTTCACCATGTTGGCCAGGCTGGCCCTGAACTTCTGACATCAGGTGATCTACCCACCTTGGCCTCCCAAAGTGTTGGGATTATGGGTGTGAGCCACCATTCCTGATGGGAATTTAAATCACTATGAAAATTATTTCTGAAATTACAATTTGATGGTTGAAATATGGACTTTGTATAATAGTTGGATTTTTTTTTTTTTTGAGACGGAGTTTCGCTCTTGTTACCCAGGCTGGAGTGCAATGGCGGGATCTCTGCTCACCGCAACCTCCGCCTCCCGGGTTCAGGCAATTCTCCTGCCCCTGCCTCCTGAGTCGCTGGGATTACAGGCACGCACCACCATGCCCAGCTAATTTTTTGTATTTTTAGTAGAGACGGGGTTTCACCATGTTGACCAGGATGGTCTCGATCTCTTGACCTCGTGATCCACCCGCCTCGGCCTCCCACAGTGCTGGGATTACAGGCTTGAGCCACCGTGCCCGGCCAATAGTTGGATATTTTTGAGAGTTAAAAGTTGCTTTTTGTTATTATGAGTAAAAACCTTCTAAATATCCTACAATCTACTTTCGCTTTTGTTAAAGCGATCTTTATTTTGTAGCTTTTATGAGACTTAAGAGCATACATTTAAAATATTTAATTACACGTAAGTTGTAAAATTGTTTGCAATCTGTAGTATATGATAGAAAGCACAGATTTGGGATTTATAAGAACTAGGATTTAGGCTTCGTCCTGCCAGTAATTAACTATGTTGGATAGGATACTTAATTTCTTTGTAATAATATAAGGTTCCTTAAATGTCTTTAGTCCCAAATCTGGAGCTTTTAATATTTTTATTCTAAAACATAGGTAGTAAAATAGTATTAGTTACTTGGAGTCTCACCTATGTAATTACCTTGGTATTTCCTTTTCATCCACTTTTGTTGATGATTGAAACAAAATCTTGAATATATATTATTTCTGTTTACCTTGCTCTTTTCTACTGACTTTGTAGGTTTTTTCCTATGTGCATGTGAAATTGGTAAAGTGCAAAATGTCTTGAGCTGTGTAAAGATTAGTTGAATGACAAAGTTTTTTACACCTTTTGTCCATTGTCTCTTTTTTCTCATTACTGAATTGAATTTCCCATTTTGTTTCTTGTTAGTGTGGTTAAAATACAGTGCAAATGAAATCTTATAATACTGTTCTTACTAGCTTTTAAAATAAACTCATAACTAGAAAATGGTGCAAAATAATTTTATGGGAACCTGCTGTTTATGCTTTCCTATTTGCCTTTTCTTCTTTATTCTCCTGCTTGATTTTCTCCTAATTTTTTTCCTATAGTTTTCTGTTTCTAGTTGGCCGTCTCATCTTAAAAACCCTCAGTGAGAAGAGGGATGCTGAAAATCAAGGATAACTTTTTGGAAACTAAGAATACCACTCCTTTGCCCAGGACGGTTCTACCTCAGTGATTAATGTACCCCTTTGTCTTCCCACATTCCTCCCCTGATGTATGGTTTGTGTTTATCACTTTTGTCATTTAGTGAAGAGATGGTGGATTGATAGATTTCAAGTCAGCATTCATAGCCTGATAGCAAAGTATTAGAATGTCAGTTCTCATCCTAGTTTTGATATCTACTACCATGGGGGTTTTGGACATTTTAGTTAATGTCTTTATTTATATTTCTCCATCTATAGGGTAGGAACTATGAAATGCTAAGCTTAACAATATTTGCTTTAATTATACACAGTCATGCACCACATAACAATGTTTTGGTAAATGATGCACCATGTATACAATGGTGGTCCCATGAGATTTTAATGGAGCTGAAAACTCCTATTGCCTATTGACACTGTAGTTATTGTAATGTCATATTGTAACTCATTACTCACCTGTTTGTGGTAAGGCTGGTGGAAGCAAACCTACTGTGCTTCCATTCGTATGAAAGTACAGCACGATTACATGATACTAAATGACTATGTATTTGGTTTATGTATTTACTGTACTATACTTATTTCAGAGTGTATTCCTTTTACTTATTTTTTAAAAAGTTAACTGTGGAACACCCTCAGGCAGATCTTTTAAAAGGTGTTCCAGAAGAAGGCGTTATCATCATAGGAGATGACAACTCCATGCATGTTTCTGCCCCAGAAACCCTCCAGTGAGACAAGATGTGGAGGTGGAAGGCAGTGATATTGATTATCTTGACCCTGGGTAGGTCTCGCCTAATGTGTCTCACTTTTTTACAAAATTTAAAAATTAGAAAAATAAAATTAAAAAATAGAATAAAGTTTATAGGCCAGGCACAGTGTAATTCCAGCACTTTGGTAAAAGTAGGAGGATTGCTTGAGTCCAGGAGTTTGAGACCAGCTTGGGCAACATAGGGAGACCTTTTCTCTACAAAACATAAAAAAGTTAGCCAGGGGCCTAGTGGTACACCCCTGTAGTTCCAGCTACTTAGGAAGCTGAAGTGGGAGAATCACTCGAGCCCAGGAAGTCGAGGCTGTAATTAGCTGTGATCGTGCCACTACATTCCAGCCTCTATCTTGCCAGAGCAAAGAAACAAAAAAAAAGTTATAAGGATATAAAGAAAGGAAATATTTTGTCAGAGCTGTACAGTGTGCATTTTAAGATGTGTTATTACAAAAGAGTCAAAAAGTTTAAAAACATTAGTTTATAAAGTAAAAATGTTACAGTAAGCGAGGATAATTTATCATTGAAGAAAATATTTTTTAATTATTTTAGTATAGCCTAAGTGTGCACGGTTTATAAAGTCTACAGTAGTGTGCAATAATATCCTAGACCTTCACATTCATTCACCACTTGCTCACTGACTCACCCAATGTTACTTCCAGTCCTGCAAACTCCATTCATGGTAAGTGGCCTATACCATTTTTTGGGGTTTGTTTTACACCCATTTTTTAACCATACCTTTTCTATATTTAGGTATACAAATAGTTGCCTTTGTGGTATAATTGCTTACAATATTTAATACAATACAGCTGCATATATTTGTATGGCTCCTAGGCTATATATAATCTATGGTGTTTATCCTCGTTGTTAAGCCATGCATAACTGTATATACAAATGTAAATTGTAGCATTTCTGTTTTCTATCATTGTTATTTTCTTCACCTTAGATAAAAACAGTATCGATAACTATGAGAGATAAAATGCAGGCTGAGTATCCCTTATCCAGAATGCTTGGGAACAGGTTTCAGATTTTAGTTTTTTAAGATTTTGGGGCCGGGCGCGGTGGCTCAAGCCTGTAATCCCAGCACTTTGGGAGGCCGGGGCGGGTGGATCACGAGGTCAAGAGATCGAGACCATCCTGGTCAACATGGTGAAACCCCGTCTCTACTAAAAATACAAAAAATTAGCTGGGCATGGTGGTGCGTGCCTGTAATCCCAGCTACTCAGGAGGCTGAGGCAGGAGAATTGCCTGAACCCAGGAGGCGGAGGTTGCGGTGAGCCGAGATCGCGCCATTGCACTCTAGCCTGGGTAACATGAGTGAAACTCCGTCTCAAAAGGTTTTCAAATTATAGCTATTCGATTTTGGAATATTTGTATTATATTTACTGGTTGAATAGCTATAATTTGAAAACCTGGAAATCCAGAATGCTCCAGTGAGCATTTTCTTTGAGGGTCATGTTAGTGCTCAAAAGCTTCAAATTTTGGAGCATTTTGAATTTTGAATTTTTGGATAAGGGATACTCAACCTGTACCAGTAGAACCAACTGACAAGTATTCTAGTTCTTTTTAATATCCAAATTGCTATAGTTTGAATACCCAACCAATGAGAGACCACATGATTACTCTGTTGCAGTTTACCTTAGGTCTGACTACTTAGTTGGATAAAATTGTTTACTAGTTTTGGCATTGCCATTCACTAAACCATGTGAAGTAAGACACCACTGCCACACCTTTACATCAGGATAATAATGATGTTTACCTGTACCTATGTTATGAGGAATAAATGGGACTTGATAAATCTAATGTAGCTATTAGTCTGAATCCATACGAAGTGTTCAGTAACAACTATTTTTTTCTTCTAAATAATCTCTGGGAATTGAATGCTTACATGTGCCACAGTGAATCTAAGACTCTTATCCCCAGATTCCTATCCACACTACTGCTGGATCGCATTATGTCAGAGCTGTGGAGGATACCTCTTCCCATCTTACAAGCAACTTTTCCAGGCAGTAGCTGTTTTTCTTTATCCTGTTGTCCAAAGCATGGACATAAACTTCTGCTTTTCTCTTTTGTGGGCCTTGCAATGATAGAAAGGCATAACAATGCAGAAGAGAAAAACAAAACAATACTAGATATTGCATCTCCTAGGCTTTATAGGCCACACTCTTGAATAGGCAGTTTTCTCTTGACCATCTCTCCTTCTCTCCCCAGGCCTTCTCCCTTTGCATGTTGCAGAGGCTAGTTTAGCTTCCCCACAATGAGAACTGTTTTGACCAGACTACTTCTAGAGTTGAGGCTCACCTGCTTCCACTCTTAGAGAAGAATCTTGGCTTTTCCTCAGTCCAATGTTACCCTTTTTTTCCTGCCTCAGGTTGATTGAAAATGGTACCATCACATTTTTTTAAGAAAACTCTAACCCCAATTTATCATATATGTTCTGACTTCTACAGACCTGGACTAGGCAGTAATAATATTTTTCAGTTTTCATATCTAAAGTCTTGTGTATTTAGTCTGGAATACACTATTTTTAGAGATTCTCCCATGATGTGTTTTACCTTGTCTTATTCTCAACTTTAGCTTTTTGAAAATGGCCAGGTTAAAAGAAGGGCCTCAATATTTTCTGCTGTTACTCTTCTTTAGGTATCTTTTGAACGTCATATTCTCACCAGATAAGGCATATGTATATGCATAACATATAATAAGAAGTAATTTTTGAGCTGTTTGTGAATCTAAAGGACCTATCCTGGTGGGATAAAGGAAGACCACCTAAAAGTGAATTGATGAGTCTCTGCAAATTGTTAAGTGATACTGCACCTGGTTCAAAAAGCAGCTGTTTTACTTAGATGTTTACTATTACTATATTACTATTAAAGCTAGCAAGCTAGAAAAAGCAAAGGGTTTATATTTAGGTAAAATTGTCGTTATACCTGCAGACATTGTTGGTCAAATTAAACCCAAACTGGAAGAGTGTTTTTTCATTGTCTTCTCGGTATATTCTTATAAAATATATTTTGAAAACCAGACCTCTTAATGCTATTGAAAATCTCTTCTAAGAGAAGATCTGAATATTCTAAAATATATTTTGAAAACCAGACCTCTTTATCTATTGAAAATGTCTTCTAAACAAAAGGTCTGAATATATCCCTCAGAGATATATCGAGCCTCTGTCTACTCAAGCTTTCAGTTAATGGTATCTCCTGGTTATCTTAACCGTCAACCAGATCATGTACTAATGTAAAGCCTTCCTTTTCTTAATGGATTTTAAAATAAAGATCAATAAGAAACTAAGCTAATTAAAAATCTTTACAGTGTATTTTATACATCATTTGTTTATAATTTAGAATTCTCTCATGTGAAGTTAGAATATTGGCTATTGTTGTTTATGGTTTATTAATACAAAGTAAAGCACTGGATATAAGATCAAGTATTTTATAATATGAAGTATTTTATTTTGCAAAGCAAGTATTTTACATACAAAGCAAAATGGCAGTACTGGAGTTGATAAAATAGTTTCCTTCTATGTATCTTTTTACACTTGTGCTGTTTGTGTGTGTGTGTGTGTGTGTGTGTGTGTGTGTGTGTGTGTGTTTGTGAGACAGTCTTGCTCTGTTGCCCAATGATGTGATCTTGGCTCACTGCAACCTCTGCTGCCTGAGCCTCCTGAGGAGAGTAGCTGGGACTACAGGCGCCCACCACCACACCTGGCTAATTTTTGTATTTTTAGTAGAGACGAGGTTTCACCATGTTGGCCAGGATGGTCTCTATCTCCTGACCTCTTGATCTACTGCCTTGACCTCCCAGAGTGCTGGGTTTACAGGCGTGAGCTACCATGCCTGGCCACTAGTGCTGTTTAAGTGTGGTGTGCTGACCAAATTACTTGTTGGTAATCCATAAAGAGCTGAGTACAGAAATTGAGTATTTAAAAAGTTTTATAGCTTGAATTCTGGCAATGTCATCAAATACATCAGTCCTCAATGTATTTAAAAGGTTTAAAAAAACAAAAACTGGCCCTTCATAACAGGTAGTTTGAGAAATGGTACTTATAACCCAGTTAATATTCAGGTGTGTTGCTATGAAATGGCCTGTGTTGGCAATACATTTGAATGTGAATTAAAGAAATTATAGCATTATAACAATCTTCAGCTGAGAAATACAAATCCAGTTAATATTTTATGTGTTAAATAATTTATGTAAACCTTCAAGGAATAATTCTTTTATGAAGGGAATGGGTAGGAAATATGTTAGTTACCCAAGGAAAATATAAACATGTATCAGGATATTTAAAAAGAGAAGCCTCTTTATTGCGTGTCTCATTCTGTTACTCCTATCTTTGCTTTTAAAAAATGCATTTATTTGAGCTTGTTCTCTTTTTTGGCCTCTTTTATTTGCTACGTTTTATTTTTTCTATCCCTTTCTTCCTGGTGAACAGGTACTTAGCTTTAATTCTTCTGTGAAACTCTCCATGTGTGTTTTTTTTTTTTTTAACTTTTTTGAGTCAAGGTCTCTTCTGTCACCCAGGCTGGAGTGTGTGGTGCAATCTTGGCTCACTGCAGCCTCGACCTCCTGGGCTCAAGCAATCCTCCCCGCCCCCAGCTTCCCAAGTAACTGGGACTACAGATACATGCCACCATGTGTAGCTAATTTTTTTTATTTTTTATATTTTTGTAAAGATGGGGCTTTGCCATATTACCTAGTCTGATCTTGCACTCCTGAATGCAAGCTATTCATTTGCCTGCCTCAGCCTCCCAAAGTCCCAGGATTACAGACATGAGCTGCTGTGCCCAGCCTCTCCCTGATTCTTAATAGTTCCTTCTTTTTCTCTCTTTCCAAGTATACTGTATATAACTCTTTGAGCAGTTATCACATTGTTTATTTCTATCTCATGTCACATTTATTTTACTAAACTACTCTGAGATGCTGGAAGACAGACTATTTGTTATGTAATTTGATTATGTCACAATTAAGCCTATAATAAGTTAGGTATTACTGTTATATGACTGACAATGTTCTAATTGTTTTACGTCTATTCTTGATCCTACTGAAAAGCATACCACATCATCACCTTTTTATGTGAGGAAACTGAGGCACAGGGTTTCAAATAACTTGCTTAAGCATGAATGTGTCAAAGCCAAGAGTTAAAACTTAAGTCATCTAGCTCTAGAGTTGGTGCTCTTAACTACATTATTATGATTTTTATACATAATTGCTTTTCTCTTTCTGGCTTTCATGCTGTTCTTGAACTACTTTTATTTGCATTTTTTTTTTTCTTTTTGGTTTTTGAGACAGGGTCTCACTCTGTGACACAGGCTGAAGCAGTGGCCCAATTATGGCTAACCGTAGCCTAACCTCCTGGGTTCAAGCAATCCTCCCATCTCATCTTCCCAAGTAGCTGGGACTACCAGTGCATGCCACAACACCCAGCTGAGTTTTGCATTTTTTGTAGAGATAGGACTTTGCCATGTTGCCCAGGCTGGTCTTGAACTCCTGGCCTCAAGAAATCTGCTCACCTCAGCCTCCTGAAGTGCTGGGATTACAGGTGTGAGCCACCATGTCCAGCCTTGTAAGTGTAAGATTTACCTATTTGTAGTAGTAAATATATTTACTCATAAGTAGAAAACCTTGTTAATATGACTAAAAGACTCTAGTTTTTTATGCTCTAAAAAATCCATTGGTTAGGTAGAGTTAAAAGATGATAGGATTTGCTTAAGATCCTCTAACTCATTTGTACATTAGCAAAAAGTAAAGCTTAAGAAATTAAAGCTTCTTAATTTTGCCTCTCTGTGTAACCATTTATACATAATATTTTGTGAAGGTATACAGTCATCCCTTTGGATCCATGGGGAACTGGTTCCAGGACTAATGCAGATCAAAAATTGGTCAAGGCCTTGTGCAGTGGCTCACACTTACAATCCCAGAACTTTGGGAGACTCAGGCAGGAGGATCACTTGAGACCAGGAGTTTGAGACTAGCCTGACCAACATTGAGAGACCCTGTCTCTGCAGAAAAATATTAGCTGGCAATAGTGATGTGTGTGTGTAGTCCCAGTTACTCATGAAGCTGACGTGGGGGGATTGTGTGAACCTGGGAGGCTGAGGCTGCAGTGAGTTGTTATGTCACTGCACTCCAGCCTGGGTGACATGTGAAACCCTGACTCTAAAACAAAATAAAACAATAAGTTTGATTGAATCTGTGGATGTAGAACCTGAGGATACAGAGAGCTGACTCTTATTTTTGTCTCATATTATAATTGTAAAATATAATTATTTGATATCAACCCTATCCTTTGCTTACATTTTATGTTGTTATAATTTTCTTGAACACAGATACCAGTCACATTTTACTTTATTTTCCAAACAGATGTATGATATATGTTTGCATTGTTGAAGGATTCACCTTGTGTTTTTGGAAGATGCTTACGTACTTATGGGTTTTATTGTTAATAAGTACTCTAAAGAAATAATGAAAACAAAATATTATGGGTGGATTTGACACACAAGTCTTCTTAGTGGTAGCTTGTTTTTACAAATATTATATATACTTCTCTTCAGAGTTCTCAGAAAAAAATATAAAAGCATTTTGAGACAAGTTTTTTATTACTGAAAGTGTAAAGCAAAAGAAAAGAAGAATGTATATTAATCTTCAAATTATTTAAAAATATTGTCCGAGGACTATAGTTGGTAAAGATAAGAACCCAACATGTTTTATCCAGTCTATTAAAACAAGAAGAAATGGAAGAGATACTTTGATAAGTGTTCTGCCTGTTTTAACCTTGAATGCTGTTATGGGGGTGCAGGGAGAAGGGAGGAAGGAGATGCTGCTCTATCTGTTTCATTGGCTTAGGCGTTTTCATGCTGGGAGAAATCAATAGTTTGAGTCGTTGTGTGACAGAGAAATCACTTCAGAATTAAAGTTGGCTGTCACACATTGTCATTGGTTGACTTTTGTTTGCTGTTGAGATTTTTAAGCTTTCATTTTTCTGTCCTTTCAATGAGTCTTTCTGAGGTTTCTGTAAATAGCTTTCTTTTCTTTTCTTTTTTTAAAGATCATACTTTAAATCTAAGGTAAGGGATCAAATACAAAGATTTCCAAAAGTGAATACTGAGAAACTTCTTCATGTATTGTCACTGAGGTGATTTCACTTTTAAATTATTTTCAGTGAGACAGGTAGTTTATAGTGTGAGTACAGTGTAAGTATTTTGAGGCAAATTGAGAGGTAAAGTACTACACTTAAATGTGTTTAGCAGAAGCAATGCTTGGTTAACTAAAAATGTAATAATCTGTTTGTAGCCATGTAAAAGAAAGAAGGTCCTGACATCGAATGATATACAGTTTGATTCCGTTATATAAGAGTCACATCTTACTCTAAACAGTGACTGCATCTGTAGAAAGCAACTGACCAAACAGGGAGCAAGTAGAAGAGAGACATTTTTTTTTTTCTTTTATGTCCTTATTCTTTGTTTTTAAAAGCAAGTGTATATTTATTTTAAAAGTCTTTAAAAGAGGTTTTAAATAGAAAACTTGTGAGACCAACACACATAAACTGTTTAATTAACATTAAACATTATTAACTTAGGAAAATGGCTTGTTATTTTAGCATTAAATTGTTTGTAATTTATTTTTATTTTAAAACTTAATGAGAACTTAATTGCAAACTTAATAAAAATTTGCTTTTGACAACTTATTTCTTAAAAAACACATTACTCTGGGCTGGGCACGGTGGCTCATGCCTGTAATCCCAGCACTTTGGGAGGCCAAGGTGGGCAGATCACGAGGTCAGGAGATCGAGACCATACTGGCTAACATGGTGAAACCCCATCTCTACCAAAAATACAAAAATTACCTGGGTGAGGTGGCACACACCTGTAGTCCCAGTGACTCAGGAGACTGAGGCAGGAGAATCTCTTGAACCTAGGGGGTGGAGGTTGCAGTGAACTGAGATTGCACCACTGCACTCTAGCCTGGCGACAGGGTGGGACTCCGTCTCAGGACAAAACAAAACAAAACAAAATAAAACAAAACATATTACTCTGAAAACCTAACTTTAGAAACAATGTATATTTAACATTATTAATTTTTCTGTGATACTGAAACAAAGAGTTTGTGAGTAGTCTTCTAGCCTTCCAATCACAACCCCTTTCTCCTCTGTTTAGGTAACCACTGTTCTGAATCCTATGATTGATATTTGTTTTTGTTTTTTCTTTCAAAACTTAAGTATGGTTTTTTTTTTAGCACTATAATGTCTTGCCTAATTTTTGACCCTTATATAAATGGAATTATAAAATATGTATTTTAATCTGGAATTTTGATTTCAACATTATGTTTCTAAAATTTAATTATATTCTAACAATTTTCAATTCTATTTTCATTACTACATAGTATTCCATTATATAGAGACTGCTAGCTGTTCATTATCTCTTTGTACTGTTGATAAGCAATTGGATTATTTCCAATTTTTAGCTACTGTGAATTTGTACATTAGTTTTTAAATAATCTCTTTTGTTGGGTTGTTTTTAGTGTTTAGCTATTATGAATAATGTACTGTGAACATTTTATATGTTTGGTGCACATCGTCATGCATATAAAATGTTCATATTTTCACTTTTAATAAATATTGGCACACTATCTTGCGAAAGTGTATACCACTCTGCTTCAGTGTAGAGTTCTTATTGGTCAGCATTCTCATCAACAATTGACTGGTGATTTTTATATTGGCATTCTGGTAGTTGTATGTTTATTTTGAATTTTTAAAAGAATTGAGTTGGCCAGCATGATGGCTCATGTCTGTAATCCCAGCAGTTTGGGAGCCCGAGTTGGGTGGATCACCTGAGGTCAGGAGTTAGAGACCAACCTGGCCAACATGGTGAAACCCTGTCTCTACTAAAAATACAAAAATTAGCCAGGCTTGATGGCCTGTAATTCCAGCTACTTGGGAGGCTGAGACAGGAGAATTGCTTGAACCCAGGAGGTGGAGGTTGCAGTAAGCCTAGATCACACAGCTGCACTCCAGCCTGCCTGGGCAACAAAGAGCAAAACTCCATCTCAAAAAAGAAAAAAAAAAGAATTGAGTCTATTTTTTCTCCTGCTTGTTATATATTATTTATTTTTTACTTTTGTGATCTACGTGTTGTTGCTCTCTTACCCAGTTTCTTATTGGTTATCTGTCTCTTCCTCATTGATTTGTAGAAGGTATTTACCTATTTGCTATATGAGCTTATTTTTTGGTGTGAGTATTTTAACTGCTTTCTCTGCCTATGCCTTGTCTATTCAGTTTTTAAAAACTTCTTGCTGGGTGTGGTGGCTCATGCCTGTAATCCCAATACTTTGGGAGGCCGAGGTGAGTGGATTGCTTGCACTCAGGAGTTTGAGACTAGCTTGGCCAACATAATGAGACCTCATCTCTCCAAAAATAGAAAAAATTACATGGGCTTGGTGATGTGTGCCTCTAGTCCCAGGTACTTGGGGGATTGGGATGGAAAGATTGCTTGAACCCAAGAGATTGAGGTTGTGGTGAGCCAAGATCACGCCCCTGCACGCTAGCCTAGGCAATAGAGTGAAATCCTGTCTGAAAAAATAAACAAAAGCTTCTTAAATAAATTTTATGGAAGTATAGTTTGTATGCAATAAAATTTTAAATATACTGTTTGAGGAGTTTTGATAACGGTTTATACCTCTGTCACCATTACAATCAAGATATAGGAAATTTCTGTCATCCTAGAGAATTCACTTGTGATCCACTGTGTCCAGCTCCACTCCATGTACTCATATGCAATCCCAGACAACCAGTGATCTGATTTCTGTTATTATAGTTTCATCTGCTATAAAATTTTATATTAATAGAATCAAGCAGCAGGTACTCTAGATTATTTTGGTCAGCGTAAACTTTTTGCTATTTGTTTACATTGTTGTGTGTATTATTGGTTTTTTTTAATTAAGTTGAATTATTTTGTTTATCCATTCAGCTATAGGTAGATACTGGGTTGTTTTCAGTGTTTGGCTTTTATGACTAAATGCACTAGGGGCATTTTCATGCAAGTTATTTTTGTAGAAATATGTTCTTATTCCTTTTGAGGAAATACCTAGGAGTGGAATTGCTATATGCTATTGTATGTGTATGTTTAAGCTGACAAGAAATTGACAAACTATTTTCAAAAGTAGTTGATGACTTTACGGTTCAACCAGCAAGGCAGATATGAGAGTTCCAGTTGTTTCATGTCCTTATCAGTGCTTGATATTGCAGCTCTTTTAAATTTCAGCTCGTCTAATGGGTGTTTAGTGATAGCTTATTATGATTTTTATTTGCATTTCTCTACTAACTAGTCATCTTCTCATGTGCTTATTAGCCATTTGTGTATTTTTTGTGAAATGCGTGTTCAAATCCTCTGCTTATAATTTTTAATTAGTTTGTCTACATTCTATAAAGAATTCATTTGTCAGTTATATGTATGTTAAATGTGTGGCTTACCTTTCATTTTATAAATGGTTCTTTTAAAGAACAGGTGTTTTAAATTTTGAAAGTTTATTTTGTCAGTTTTCAAATTTTTGTGATTTTCTTCCATGCCTTCTGTTATGCTGTCCATTCAAAGAAAACTGCCTATCCCAAAGTTGTAAAAAAATTTCTGCTGTTGTGTTTTGGAAATGTTATAGTTTTAACTTTTAGATTTATGTCTTTGATCTAGTTTGAATTAAATATTTTTTTGTATGCTGTTAGGTGAAAGAAAATATTACTCTTTTTTTTTCCTTATGTGAATAGCCAGGTGTTTCAGTACCAGTTGTCTCTTCATTTTGTCGTCTCTTTCTTCATCTAATAACCATTGCACTTTATCTCTAGTTTTATAGTATGGCTGGAAGGGTGTAAAGTCATACAACTTTGTTTTCTTTTTTTTCTTTTTTCCTTTTTTGAGATGGAGTCTTACTGTGTCTCCCAGGCCGGAATGCAGTGGTGTGCCCTTGGCTCATTGCAACCTTCACCTCCTGGGTTCAAGCGATTCTCTTGCCTCAGCCTCCCGAGTAGCTGGGATTACTGGTGCTTGCCACAACACCCAGCTAATTTTTGTATTCTTAGTAGAGACAGGGTTTCACTGTGTTGGCCAGGCTGGTATCGAACTCTTGACCTCATGATACATCCGCCTCAGCCTCCCAAAGTGCTGGGATTACAGGCATGAGCCACTGTGCCCAGCACAACTTTGTTTTCTAAAGCTGTTTTGCTATTATTATCTTCTGTTTTGTTTTCTGTTAGATACGGAATCACACTCTGTTGCCAGGCTGGAATGCAGTGGTGTGATCTCGGCTCACTGCAACCTCCTACTCCCTGGTTCAAGCGATTCTCCTGCCGCAGCCTCCTGAGTAGTTCAGATGACAGGCACACATCACCATGCCCAGTTAATTTTTTTGTATTTTTAGTAGAAACGGGGTTTCATCATGTTGGTCAGGATGGTCTTGATCTCCTGACCTCGTGATCCACCCACCTCCACCTCCCAAAGTGCTGAGATTATAGGTGTGAGCCACTGTGCCTGGCCTACCTTCTATTTTTATATACGTTTTAGAATCAGCTTTTCAGTATTTATAAAAATTACTAAAATTTTTAAATTAAGACTGTTGAATATATAAAATCAATTTTTAAAATATTGAATCTTTAAATTTATAAACTGTATATTTTGTATATATAAATTGTATATTCATTTATTTAGCTTCTTAATTTATCTTAGTTTTATTTTTTATAGATCTGTGTACATTTTACAATATAGCTAAGTATTTCATATTTTTCATGCTATTGTAAATTTTTGGAGACAAAGCCTGGGTCTCTCACCCAGACTGGAATTCAGTGGCATGATGTTGGCTTGCTTCAACCTCTGCCTCCTGTGCTCAAGCCATCCTCCCACCTCAGCCTCCCAACTAGCTGGGCCTGCAGGTACATGCCACCTGGCTAATTTTTGTATTTATTTGGCTGTGGGGTTTCACCATGTTGCTCAGGCTGGTTTCCAACTCCTATGCTCAGGTGATCCTCCTGTCACAGCCTCCCTAACTGTGAGCCATGACAGGAATGAGCCATATGCCCGGCCTTGGTATTATTTTGTGTTAAATGTTTGGTGATACAAACATTTTTGATACAAACAGTTTTGTTCACTGATACAACCATGTGGGCCTGAGATTTCTTTGTGGTAAAGTTTTAGTTGAATTCAATTTCTTTAATAGAGAATATGTCTATTAACATTTTCCATTTCTATTTTTTAAAAATCTTTTGGGACTTTAAAAAATTTTATTTATTTATTTATTATACTTTAAGTTCTGGGATACATGTGGAGAATGTGCAGGTTTGTTACATAGGTATACATGTGCCTTGATGGTTTGATGTACCCATCAACCTGTCATCTACATTAGGTATCTCTCCTAATGCTATCCCTCCCCTTCTCCTCTAGCCTCCAACAGGCCCTAGTGTGTGATGTACTTCTCCCTGTGCCTGTATGTTCTCATTGTTGAACTCCTACTTATGAATGAGAACATGTGGTGTTCGATTTTTTATTCCTGTGTTAGTTTGCTGAGAATGATGGTTTCCAGCTTCATCTATGTCCTTGGAAAAGATATGAATGAACTTATTCTTTATTTATGGCTGCATAGTATTTCATGGTGTATATGTGCCACATTTTCTTTATCTAGTCTAACATTGATGGGCATTTGGGTTGTTTCCACATCTTTGCTATTGTGAATAGTTCTGCAATAAATACACATGTGCACATGTCTTTATAGTAGAATGATTCATAATCCTTTAGGTATATATCCAGTAACGGGATTGCTGGGTCAAATGATATTTCTAGTTCTAGATCCTTGAGGAATCATCACAGTATCTTCCACGATGGCTGAACTAATTTACACTCCCACCAACAATGTAAAAGCATTCTTATTTCTCCACATCCTCTCTAGCATCTGTTGTCTCCTGACTTTTTAATGATCACCATTCTAACTGACGTGAAATGTATCTCACTGTGGTTTGATTTGCATTTCTCTAATGACCAGTGATGATGGGCATTTTTTCACATTTGTTGGCTGCATAAATGTCTCCTTTTGAAAAGTCTTCCATATGTAAATAGTTCATATCCTTTGCCCACTTTTTGATGGGGTTGTTTTTCCTTGTAAATTTGTTTAAGTTTCTTGTAGATTCTGGATAGTAGTCCTTTGTCAGATGGATAGATTGCAAAAATTTTCTCCCATTCTTTAGGTTGCCTGTTCACTCTGATGGTAGTTTCTTTTGCTGTGCGGAAGCTCTTTAATTAGATTTCATTTGTCAATTTTGGCTTTTTCTTAGCAGTTGCCTTTGGTGCTTTAGTCACTATGAAGTCTTTGCCCATACCTATGTCCTGAATGATAGTGCCTAGGTTTTCTTCTAGGGTTTTTATGGTTTTAGGTCTTATGTTTAAATCTTTAATCCATCTTGAGTTAATTTTTGTGTAATGTGTAAGGAAGGGGTTCAGTTTCAGTTTTCTGCTTATCACTAGCCAATCGTCCCAATACCATTTATTAAACAGGGAATCCTTTCCCCATTGCTTGTTTTTGTCAGGTTTGTCAAAGATCAGATGGTTGTAGATGTATGGTGTTATTTCTGAGGCTTCTGTTCTGTTCCATTCATCTGTATATCTGTTTTGCTACCTGTATCATGCTGTTTTGGTTACTGTAGCCTTATAGTATAGTTTGAACTCAGGTAGCGTGATGCCTCCAGCTTTGTTCTTTTTGCTTGGAATTGTCTTGGCTATACCGGCTCTTTTTTGGTTTCAGATGATATTTAAAGTAGTTTTTTCTAATTCTGTGAAGAAAGTCAATGGTAGCTTGATGGCAATAGCATTGCATCTGTAAATTACTTTTGTCAGTATGGCCATTTTCACGATATTGATTCTTTCTATCCCTGAGCATGGAATGTTTTTCCATTTGTTTGTGTCCTCTCTTATTTTCATTTCCAAGGATGAATAGTAAAATTAGGTGCAGCCATGACACCTGGAAAGAAAGATTAAATATTGTTTCTATTCATTTACATTTAAAGGGCTAAAATGGCCACTTTGCCTTTTTACTGAGAGTGACTAAATTTCTTCTGAGGAGTTTTCTCAACTTCGATATTGAGTTTCTTCATTCTAGGGTTATACATCTTAGGTTTCTTTAGCAATAATCAAGTATAATTGAATTGTTCTCAAAATGCTTATTTTTTTTCTTTTTAGACTCAAATATTTTGTGGCCATGTTGTGTTGTTATATTATCTAGCTTATATAGTGCTTAGAATAGGAAAACAGAGAAGTTGATATAAAACATAAAAAATCTGCCTAAAATAAAGTTGAATAAAGGTTTAGATCTGACTGTTTATGTTACTGACAAATAGCAATTTTTGTTAAGGTCTCTTATACCTCCAGTTAAGCTTTAAATACAGGTACATGTACATACACAAATATGTGTACTACAAATAAGTAATATGTATTTGATCCTAAAGTAAATATTTCTTAACTCTACTTGACTTTGAATGATATATCATGCACAGAATTTATTATTGGTTTTTAAATAAGAACATCTTCAAATTAAATTATAAAACATTAAAAAAATAGTTACAAGTTCATTATTATCTGTATGAAACATTCTTTTTTGGTTTTCTTTTATCATTTGTTTAGGTCAGATGTGACCCTAATGTTCCACAAAGAGACAGAGATTGATAATCAGGAAAGAATAGCCCTTTAATGTGATTTATATCTATAGATTTTATGTCAGATATGAAAAGTTGCTGTTCAAATTGTAAAGAAGGATCCATTAAAGAACACTTTAAACCATTTTACCATTTAGCTTACCTTGAGCCCTTGTTTTTAGAATTATGCCTTTTTGGGCATACTTCAATAGCTTATCAAATGTTTACAAAATATGATTTGATGTTAAATTATAATATTAATAAGAGATCAAAATGATAGGATATTTAATAATGTATTTTCGGGTACTCTTAATAGTGTTTAATATGAAGGTATGTGGTATGTCATAGCATTTTAGAAACCAATGATTTTCCAAATTTCACAAGTAGATTTGAATTTCCTCTTAGGTAAAGTTAGACAAGGGCAGATATGGACATAGTAGAGAATGCTGAACGTTTACAGTTCTGTAAATGTCTTTCATTTTGCACTATTTGTTTTAGTGTATGGTTGGGCTAGATATGAAATAAGCTATAGAATGCTTCTCAGTTCTTCAGTGAGTATATAAAAATATGATATATCAGTTAACATTTTCGTTACAATGAAGTAATTTCCTAGTTATCTTCACGTAAACTACTGCTCTTTCATATATTTCTTAATCTTTTTTTTATTTGCTCAAATTATGTTTTTGACAGACAACTCTTCTGTGGTTTGCTTGGTTAATCTTTTTTAAAAATATAGTATATGAAATTTGCTTTTAATTTCTCATCAATTAATCTAGTTCTCAGAAGGATTTATTTTCTCCACATTATTGGTTAGACTAAATAAATTGTTTGCCCTTACCAGTGTACATCTCTCAGAATTTGTACTCAGGTGCTCTCAAGTACCCTCACAGAAGTTGCCTAGAATCTTCTGATTGGCAGATTGACACAATCTTAGATCTAATATAATCTCCTAATATTGCAGATGAGGAGATTTAGACCTAAAGAGGCAAATGAGTGAATTGATCAAGACTGACAGGATATATTATCAAGGGTGATAATGTAATCTGGTTTTTGTTTTGCTTCCCATTCTTTTAGTCATTCATATAGGTTATGATTCTTCTGACTTTTTTCTATACTCATTCTTTATTTTGGAATTTCTTCAGTCTGTTACTCTTTCTACCTGTATTTTGTACTAGGGTCAAACTCTCTTGCTTTGTCCCTCCCTGAAATTGATTCATGTTTTTCTGACTTGCCTTTGCTTTAAAGGTTTCTTTTATTTACCCCCAAGAATGAATTCTAGAATTCCTTCCTCATTAAATTCAGCTTTTCATCTCCCTAGCATAGTGTTTTGCACAGGCTAAGATATTTGATTCTTTATGCATGTACATATACACCATATCTTTTGGGTTGCTTTTGGTGTAAGGAACAGAAAATCAATTTTTTGGAGTTTTCTATTGGTTTACAATGAGCAGGTGTTTATTGGCTCTTATAAAAGTCTTTAAAAAGTGTCATAGGAAGTCTGAAGGTAGGCTAATCTTTAGAATTTGATTGATCTGGAAGTTCATTATTTCACCTGGAATAAGCTCTATTTTTCTACCGTTTTCATAGTTCTGCTCTCATTTTGGCTGTATCATCAGGCCAGCTTCCCTCATGGTACAGAGAGCTTCCATCACTCCTAGAGTTGTGTGCTGCTGCTTTTATACTCTGAGAGGAAGGAGGAAACTAACTATCCAACAAAAACTTGAACTTTGCCCTAACTATACCAGTTTCATCAAGTGCCTTTCCCTAATCCAGTTTGTCAGTGTGTGTGTGATTATTACCCTGATTAGTTTAGGACAATCAGGACTCCTGTTTGTTGCTAGGGTGGTGGTGGGAGTAGTGTGTGGCAGCAATCTAACAAAACTGGTATACTGTAGGAAAGGCAGGCATGCATCCACATTGTATCTTCTGTATGTAAACTAGTGATATTTGTTCCAACAACAGGTGTATGTTACTTATCTATCAGAGGGTGTGTGTGTGTGTGTGTGTGTGTGTGTGTGTGTGTGTGTGTGTATGTATGTATGTATTTGTGAACTTAGATTTTGAAGTTAAGGGGAGGACTCTAGTAGACACTGTGAATAGAACAAAGGACCACATTTACATCCATCTTTGTTTACTTATTTTAAACAGAGCCTTAAGTACAGCATCACAAACATTACACCACAAGTATCTGAATTCCAAAATAAAGAGAAATAAGCATTTTGGAAACTAGCAATTATAGTGTATCTGATTACTGACAAGTAATTCTAAGGTTTTTTTTAATATACATCTCATGGAAATTAAAATTTAATGTATGTAAATCTCATGGGTATTAAAATTCAAACACAAATTGAATAAATTTGGGCTGGGACCTGAGACTCTGCCTTTTAAATAAGATCCCAGTGAATCCCAGTGCTCTTGGTATATTTTGCTAGGACTGAAAAGACAAAACTGTTTCATGTTCTAAAGGTGTTTAGAACTGGCTCAGTTTACTGTTGTGAGCTGCTATCGTCTCTTTTCTGGCCCTCTGCAGTAGCCTCATTACTGTCTGCTCACTTCACTTTTCTTGTCTTACTACAATGTATTCTCTAAATAGCAGCTGGATGATCATTTTAATATGTAAATTGATCACTTCACTTCGCCAAATTTACCACTGGGATCCCATCACCTTTGAATACAATCTAAACTCCTTACCCTAATACAAATGATGTAGCCCTGGCCTGCATTTTGAAAATAATTTCTTAAGATTATTCTCCTTATTTACTGTATCTCAAGTCCTTTGCAACTTCACTTCATGCTGTTTGTCATACTGGGCTCCTGGTTCTTACAAGACTGTCTTCTCTTCTTGTTGTTCAGGTCTCTACTTCAATGTTTACCACTTCTGAGTATATCTCCTGACTGACTTCAGAGAAGTAAATTATTGTAGGATGTTGTACTGAGATAGCAGATCACTAAATCTCAGTCAGTTAGGTTAATAAGAAATATGAAAGTAGGTTTAAACTTTTGGCTGTTTTGACTTAGGGTAAAGATTATTTCATAATGCATTTTAAAGTTTTTTTCATATTTTTATAATAATTTCTTTTCTATCCAAGTCACTGTGTGCCCAGTATTCTGCAGACAAACGAGAAGATGAGAAGATGTGTGATCATTTGATAAGAGCAGCAAAATATCGTGACCATGTGACAGCAACTCAACTAATCCAGAAAATTATCAACATTCTCACAGACAAGCATGGAGCCTGGGGAAATTCTGCAATGAGGTAAAAGGATACCTTTAGGATTTGGCCACTTATTTTCTGTAGATGGCCTAGGTTTAGATAAATGGCTTTGGATATGATCAAAGCCAGATGAAGAAGAGAGTCATTTAATTTTGTATTTCATCATCTCTATGAATTTAAAGTAAAAGGGAAGGAGAAAATCAGTATTGGTACAATTATGGATCTTTGTAGATATTTCAGTTTCCTCAACTACTTCCAAAATAATATTTGCTTTATCTATTTATTCCCTTTGAAATGAATTATTAAGGGAAGCAGTTAAACTATCTTAAACTATCTTACTAGCTACACTTATAGCCAAATTTATACATGTATAACATTTTGTTTTAAAAATCTATGCTCTCTTTTATTGTTTTTTGAAAATAAGCATATTTTCAAAATATAATTTTGAAAATATAATAAAATGTTTTTTTTTCTTATGTTGCAAATTGCAGGACTGTGATGATAAACTTGGTAAAATGACTCCTTTAAAATTTTAGTCAGTAAATCTACCTTCTTTCAAAATAGCCAAACAGGACATGCTGTTGTTGATTCTACTTTCTAGAAACAAAATAATTAAATTGCTTTTCAAGACTAAGGAACTTGGACAAATTATAAAATTTATCCTCCATGGAATATTTTATGCTACAAATTTCAGAAGCATGTGTTGACTCTTTTAAGTAATGTTAATGACAAAAAATTTTATTTGCCCATTAGAAAACATTATATTTTAATTTCTCATTTTTGTGTAACTTTTTCTAGAAGACAACAAAAACAAATATAGTCAATTACTTGTATATTATGTAGGAATGTAATTTGCTTTCATTTGAGTTTTAATCAACTTTTGTGTCTATCAGACATCAAAATCCAGTTTTAGGAATTGTCCAGGATAAAGAAAACAATTTTAACTTTTAGAAATGTAAGCTTCAATAATTATTCACTAATATAGAGTAAATATGTTATGTGATGTTTATTACAAAGAATATTTACATATAATGAATTATATTTCTGGGTACCTAATTTTTCATATTCAGAGGAAGAAAGGCAAGTCAGTGTCTTGAGGGCAAAAGGAAAGAAAACAGGAACCATGTTTGTTTGTTTGTTTTAATCTTATTTCAGTTAATCTGCAAGTGCAAGAGTGGTCATGGAAATAACATGCATTCATGGGGTCAGTGATCTCTGGTGCTTTATCTTGCAACACATAAAAGCCCATGGAGGGGACAATGGTGGAGTGTTGTATTGAGGGTTTTAGAGCTTCATAGTGCCTTATTATTACAGATTTGGTGTCATTTTGACATCAGATACTGAATAAATCAGGATATTACTCTGATGCATAGCGCTTCACTTGTAGTGGGAACTCAGTATGTATTTACTGAATCTTTTTAAAAAGTTACTTTTTTCACCTAAGAGGTTTTGCCGTTTTAAAATAAAAACCTTTAGATAACTTATGCCAACCGTTTCATGCGTCAGTTTGATGGGATCAGAATTCTTTCTGTTGATAGCTATACCTTTGTATAGCAAAGTGTACATGTGGTATCAAAATGGAAAACATGGTTTTCCTAAAGTGATTTTGGTGTAATAAAATATCTTGGAGAGCTAAATGGACCATGAAATGTATTTATCTGAAAATAATTAGTGTTTCAGTAATAGAGTTGTTCTAAGGCATCAACTCTGTTATTCATTAAGCCAGAAACAATTGAAATAAATTTTGAAATTTTAATATTTCTGGAAATCCACTGAACAAAATATTTTTTACTTTTTCCTCTCAAATGAAAATACCTATCAAATTATTAGCTTCCTAATGTGTACATTTTAAATTCATAACAACAAGAAAGGATGTACCATCACAAAGAAAATTGATAGGATTAAATTAATATTCTCCTCTCTATAAATCGCATCTTACATTTTATTTAAAAACAGTATGTAATAAAGCACATTGCCTGTATGTTGATATTTCTTTTTTTATTATATTTAGTTCTATATCATATTCAACTCTTATTTAGAACACCTAGTTTCTTCCTAATGCATTTTATAAAATTATCTTTAAATAGTCCTTTCCAATATTAATTCCCAATAATGTGAATGTGTAGCTCTTAATGCTCCCTTTAAGGTCTATGTAAGAAAATATAGCTGACAAAAATGTATGCTGTCTCACCATTCTTTGACAGTGGTTAACTATTCTCTGATTTCCCTTGTATGAGGCTTGCATAATCAGCTTGTAAATTATGGACATGGTTGTAATAAATGGGAATAACACAGTGTACTTTGTTCTTCACTTAGCATAATTCTAGAAAACATAAATGGCATTAGAGAGAAATCAGAGTCATACTGTAGCTGTAATGCATTTAACTATCCTAAGCCTGTTAAAAGAAATATGCACAATGAGCAAAATTCTAGTGAATAGGATTAAATTAAGTGTAATTTCTTTGTGTTTTATCTAAAGAATTATAGCAGCATTTTGTTTTTTAATTCAATCATATTAGAATTTTTAAAAATTTCGTTTGTGGCATTTTTTTTTTTTTTATTTTGACCCTCCTTTGGAATCCACATAATTTGCTTGTAGCCATGGTTATGTAGGCCTAATACTTTCCCATTAATGTCATTTATTTTGTTTCACTATTGATGGCTTTTCTAATGCCACACGATCAGTGGGCTGCAATGCTGGCAGCTGGCCTGGGATCAGCAGTGGTTTTAATAAATCACAATCAGACCCATGCCATTACATCAATATTTTTAGTCAATTATAGAGAAGGTCAGGTGCTACATTCAGTATAGGAGCCTCAGCATGTGGCATTTGAGAAA